>NW_015176003.1:181069-206001 GCF_001447785.1 Gekko japonicus
ATATATATATATATATATAAGGTATCTGTAATATGAATGAGCATGCTGGCTGTACATTCACATTACACACTCAGTTGAAGCAAGAGCTGTTTTAATCCTTATGTGTGAAAATTCCCTTAGAGGAATGCTCATGAACAAATTTTGAAAGCCATTACTTATCAGTTTCAGGCATTCTTGGAACAAACACATTAAAAACACTGACAAAAAGATATGAAAGGATACGAGAGGAATACAAATGACTGCAAAAGATGTTAAAGGTGATGAGGCCCCTTCAAGAAGCATCATCGTAAGAAACCAACAGCTGAGATGCAATAAATAAATCTTCTCTCACATTTAAGAACCTCCATTGCAGTGTGAAAAATTGAGGTTTTAAATCCCTTTTCAGAAGCAGAGCTTACAGGATGGCTCAGGGCAAGTCATTGTCCTTCAGCCTAATTTACCTTTGTAACCTGTGAGACAAAAGAGAAATCAGAATGATAAAAGGCTTCATATACTTAAAACCAGCAAAGGCAGGATGGAAGAATAATGATACAATAATACTTTGTCTATGTATTTCACATTTGTATGGCCTTGTCCCTCCAATGAATGACATACTTCAGGATTGTCCCATCTTATGCTCATAATATTATTGCCATACCAACCCAAGCAGAGTTAGACCCACCTACACCAAAGTTAATGGGCTTAGAAGGATGTAACTATGCTTAGGATGGCAGTGTTGGGTAGGTTAGGTTGAAAGACCTACTGATTTTGACTAGGTGTAGATTCTCTGTGAGTCTGAGTGCAAAGCTGTATCTAGAGTCCAAGCATTTGGTCAAATGTGTGCATCATATTTGACCAAATATTTGGTCAGCCCCTGAACTGCACAGCTGAGCAGGCATTTAAACCCACATCTCCTCAGTCCAAGTCTGTGATTACCTTGCCACTTCATAAATCGGACTTTATGCCAATCTAAAGACCCTTGAAAGGGTTCAATCTAAATTCCTTAGATCTCTATTTGGTGTTCCTAGAAGTACTTCTAATGTAACACTTAGGCAAGAGACCAGGCTACTCAGAGTTGAAACAAAGGTCTGGGAGCAGGCTATAAAACTCTGGCTAAAAATTCATTACAACCCGAAGGGTTTAACACCTTACCTTTTCACCTCAGACCCTTACCCTGCCTGGTCCACACAAATTCTTAATAAGTTAAATCAGATTGACATATTCCCAGAAGATCTCTTCTACGGAAGCCTATACAAGGCTTCGTGACATTGAATTGCAAAATGAAAAAGCTTCGCTACCCAAGAACTTCAGAAATGTAAAATCTTGGCCTAATTTTACTGCTGCCCCTTATTTATTTAACATTACCTATGAGCCCTATAGATGGGCCTTTTCCAGAGCCTGTTTTGAGACACTCCTTTCCGCTGTACTGCAAGGCAAATTCACTCGAGTTCCAATGCATAAATGTATATGCCCATGCATGGCTAATATGGTGGAATCAGTTACTCATGTCCTCCTGTTCTGCAGATTCTATCAGGAGGAACAAGACCATCTTATACTATCCTTTCTGTCTAGATTTAGCCCTCTGCAGTCTTATCTTGATTTTAGGCAAGAAGTCCTTCATAAATTCCTCTTAGAAGACATCCAGAGCTCAGTGACTTATGCTGTGGCAAAATTTTGTTTCTTAGCTATTAGGAAACATAAACTTGTTTTAGTTTGGTATTTTTGGCCACTGTGTGACAGAGTGTTGGACTAGATTGGTCTGATCCATTGGCCTGATCCAACATTGGCTTCTCTTATGTTCTTATGTTATTAGCTGAAAAAAATGTGGCTGGCCCAAGGTCATCCAGTGAGTTCCCACAGAAGAGTGGGATTCAAGCCTGGGTCTCTCAGATCCTAGTCTGAAACTCTAACCACTACACCACAATTGCTTTTGTAGGGTGTCTGCTGTTGAACCATGCCCAGAAACTAGGCCTGGGTGAGTCATGCAAGTTGCACGCAATGAGTCTTCAAAGGCCAAAACAAGTTTGGAAAGCCCCCTGCATTTTACAGGGGGGGAAACCCTTAAAAGCTGGCAATACTGTTTTGGTTGCCTAGCAACAGTCACTGAGGGCATTCATTTCTTAAAGCTACATACATTGTTTATATCATTTTGGAGGGTTTTAACCCCCCAACATAATTTTAATTCAGATTTTCCTGCAAATATGGGTCTTTTTCAGCTTTCTAGAAAGATCTGTCTTATCTATTCATGGTTTCAGTCTCTGGATTTAAGTACCCATAGATTTGGCCATGTTGAGATTTGGGTATATTGGTAATACTAGAAATCACTGATGAGATGACACAGAATTGATTTTCAAACTATAATGCTGAATACTTCACTTTTAGAGCTCATGCCATATTTTTAATCTAATTCTTCATTTGAAAGCTGAGAAATATTTCATGAAAGACTAGCCAGTCATTTTTTTATAATTGCTTACTGAGCAAGAGCATCGTTAATAATATCTGAATGTGATTGAAATACTAGTGAAGCATCTGGCTGTGCATGGATTTGGACAGAGCAACTATGCCATAATCTATTGGGAATCAACTATAGAGAGCAACTATGCCATAATCTATTGGGAATCAACTATACAGAGGGCAATGCCATTTTTCTAATTCTTGCCAACAAAATTCTGTTGGCAGACATGTAGCCTCTGATGTGAACTCTTTGCACAAGCCCACTGCCATTTGCCTTCAAATATTTAAAAGCAATCAAAACAGATGGAGTGGGAGCAGTGTTTTCTCTCCATTGCTCATTCCTGGAATTTGCTGCTTTTCATTTGATATAAGGAGAATCAAGACAGTTTCTGATTCACTCTGGCTATCAAAGCTCATAATTGGTCAGGGACAAAAACAATTTACAATAAAAAGTGTTGCAGGAATAGTTTCCTTGTGTAGCCTATTCTAACACAAGTGACATTTTGTTGAATGCATGAAGGGCTAGGAACAGTCCACAGAAGAAAATAATTGAGAATAATTCATTATGAGTGGGATGATTTATGCCAATAAAGGTATTGTATTTGTTTGAGTGGGATGGCAGTTCTGGTGTTAATGAAAATACAATTTAAGAACATTTCTGAAACCAAAGGAAAACAAGGATCAATTCAGCAACAGAAACAGTAAGTCCAAACGTACCAGGAACCTTTAAAAGGGTGCATTAAACTGGTGGATGGAATAAAGACATGGAGTTGAATCCAAGAGATCTGTTCTACTAATGAAGGAGCCTTCATCCAGTGCCCTGAGGGAAGACTCCACCGTTAAAGGAACAGACCCTTTGAATCCTACCCAGTGTCTTTTCCAAAACTATCTGCATTACAAGAAAAAAATATATGATTCTGTAGAAATGTACTGTTGCCTAGCCTACTGTAATTTCACAGCGTATCTATGATCAAATCTTACCTACTTTAATTATACTGTTAAAAGCCACATGGACTACAACAAAACAGAGATATACTCAGTATAGGGTTGCAAAAACGTTGCCATGCAGAAGGTAACATTGCAATGAAAATCTGAAAGAAGCCAACTAATCTTAGATTTGATTGTCATACTAGACTCCAGAATTAGAGAAAATAAAAAGAAAAGAAACTTCTTCATATCTTCAGCTCTCGATGGGTGGTCAAATACAGTATGTGCTATGGTCTCTATTCCACAGGGCATGAGCAAATTCTTTCAGAATAGGGAATCCTTGAATAACATCCAATTAACACCACTGATGGTAAAGTGTCCATTCAGGCCATCATAAAGGCTTACTGTAACTTGGGGACCATCTGTCAGCTATGCTGCAACGCTTATCTGTAAAGAGTTACTGGAGGGGATTGTGGTGTCTACCTTCGGTGGGAGCTTCTTTGTTCCCAGCTTCACAGCTGTTAGAAAGCCTTGCCATCTCCCGCGCGTGGGAGTCCACCTAATTGGGTATTGCTTGGGGGGGTGCATATGAATGCCCTATATCCTATTATGTGCACCGAGTGGTAGCCCGCCATTCCTAACAGTGTTCATGTTACTGCATCTATGGCTTTTCAATATAAGTAAAACCTTCCTGGAAGCGTGTACTTCATTGTTTTGCTGTGGATCCTGACATTCTGTTAGGAATCCTTCATTCCCTATCTCAGCGCCTCTCTCCACCCAAGATGAGTGATGGAGAGGGGAAACTATCTCCCAAGGAGCCGAATGGCGAGGACAAAAAAACCCCACGACCATGGCATCGGTACCGATGACTTCGACTCCGCCGGTAACTAGTGCAGTGGGGGGGATTCTCCCGAAGTCCTCATTGACTCACATGTTCCTGACCCCCCCCCGGGTCCGAGACACAGGACCGGGCTGGGCTACTGACCAAGCTCCAGTTGGAGCCACTTCAACCCAGACTCTACGGCAGTGACTTACTTGCTGACGGGGGGGGCAAGAGACAGTTTGTTTGACAGGGGCCTTGCCGCGTCGGTGGGGTATCCCCCATTCGGGGTGCCCTTCGAACCCATCGCTAGTTCCTGGGTGACGGAGAGATCGAAGACCTGGAGTGGCCGGGTGTCCCTGGACGGGGGATTGGAATTGGCCGAGTGAATGGTGGTGGCTGATCACGAGAGACAGCACCTACAACAGACCCTAGAGGATATTATCCAGGCCATTCCAGAACTGGTAACCCGGGCCGTCAGGGAAGTGAGAGAGGCGCAGCCGGCAGCCCCAGTGGTACTGGCAGGACCGCAAGTTCCCGCACTGGGAGTCCCGGCTCAGCCTGGAGAGGAGCCACCTCTGAGACTGGGGGAGGCCCCGGTGCCTGCGCCGCAACTGGCTAGCCCGAGGGGGCAGGTGGTGCACCGCCCAAAGGACTTAATCGAAGCTACGTTCAATGGAAACCCGGAGGAGTTATCCTACTTTGTGGTGCGCGTGCAGAAATTCATGGGTCGCTCGGGCCACCTGTTCCCAGACGACAGCAGCTGGATTGATGTCGTGGCTGCCCAGCTCCAAGGCCCAGTGGTGGCTTGGTATGTGGGGCTCCACAATGCCCAAAGCCCAGAACTTACCAACTTGGATGCTTTTATGTGGGCGTTGCGAGCCCACTTCGAGGATCGAAATGCGGTCCCTAGAGCACGAGCGTTCTTGCACACCCTAAAGCAAGGGCGCAGATTGGTGCGGGAGTACTCGGCTGAGTTCAAACAGCATGCGGCCAAGGTGCAAAATTGGCCTAACAACATGTTGGCTGAGCTGTACTGAGTAGGGTTGAACCCCAAGATCTGGGAGATGGTCTTGAGATCAGTTGACCCGATCTCCCTCCCCGCCTGGATGCAGGAAGCTGAGAGCACCGAAAACCGTTTACAAATCCTACGTTTGGATATAGCTGCAGCTGGGGGATGTCCGGCCCCTCAAGCTCTGAAACCCAAGCTGCCGAAGCAGACAGATGCTATGGGGGAGCAACGCATGCGGCAGGGCTTATGCCTTAGATTTGGAGAACGGGGCCATTTCGCGGCCGACTGCGGAGGACAAGGGCACCAGGAAAAACCCGAAGGAGCGAAGATGCGCCCACCCACCCCTGTGAAAAAACTCACGGGGAAGCCAAAATTTGCTAAGACCCTACAAGCTACGCCTGAGGATGACGGAGAAGAATCGAGCGGAGAGGACCCCGAGCCGGTGGGAAATGGTTCAGTCCTGCTGTAGAAGGTGCAGAGCAGCAGGGCCCGCAACCGTAGGCGCCAAATGCAGTGAGCAATTATCCTCTCTCTTTTTTGTGACTGTCTCATTAATTAATCCCACTATCGGAACCCACCTCTGAGCGAGAGCTCTCATTGACTCGGGGTGTGGGAGAGACTTCATTAGCCCCTCTTTGGTTACGGGACTAGAAGCTGGGATAATAAAGCTAAAAGAACCCCTGATTTTCACAAAAATGGACCCGGAGCTGTGGTGGCTCAAGTGGTTAAGACGCTGAACTGCAGGCTGCGGAAGGTCGCTAGTTCAGCAGTTCGAGACCCAGGTGCCACATGATGGAATGAGCTCCCGTCTCTAGTTCCAGCTCCTGCCAACCTAGCAGTTCAAAAGCAAGAAATTTCAAGTAGATAAATAGGTACCACTTCAGTGGGAAGATAACAGTGTTCCATGCACTTTGGTGTTTAGTCATGCCAGCCACATGACCACAGAAACATCTTCGGAGAGCACTGGCTCTTCGGCTTTGAAACAGAGATGAGCACCGCAACCCTAGAGTTGGTTTCAACTGGCTTTCGAGCAAGGGAACCTTTACCTTTATATAGTTATTAGTTTAGCGCAATTACTGCCCTTAGCACTCATGCTTTAGTTTTAGAGTCTTTTCTTCTTAGATTTCTTCATTTTCTGCAGTTTGGGAGTGGCTGCTCCTTTCTCCGATTCAGATAGTTCTGATGATAAGGAGATTTGGCTTGTTGAGTCCTGTGAGTAGGACTCCTTATCTTCTTCTTCTTCCTCTGCATCCGTTTTTAAATTCTTTTCCTTTCGCTTCTTTTTTACATTAAACATTTGATCCATAAATCTTTCCGCTTTTGGAACAGAGTCAATTTTATATTTTTTATCCTGGTAATTAAAACTCAACCCTTCTGGAAATAACCATCTATAAGATATTCCCTTTTTTTGCAGAGAGAGAGTAAGCATCCTGCATAGTTTCCTCCTTTTTCTTACTTAGAAGGGGATGTCTTTCCAAATTTTTATCTCTTCATTCTTGATTTTGAACGATTTCCCCATTTTTGACTTTAGCACCAGTCCCCTGGTTGATCGTTTCGTGAATTTTAAATAAGTTTCCCCTGGGAGTTTTTTTTTCTTTATAAAGTCTGAATAAGTCCTGTACGCCACATCCATTTCCTTAATTAAGTCTTCTTGTTTGTAATCCATTAGTGGGGCCTAGGCAACCACCAGGAGTTCCTTTAAGTCCTCATTATAATCCTCAGGTATTCCATGGAAATGTAGAACATACATTGATCTTTCCAGCTGGAGCTGTATTAGTTGTGTTTTGTCTGAGGATGTCTCCTTCTCTGCTTCATCCACTCTTTTATTAATACTCTCAGTCTGTTTTTCCATCTTTTTCAACATTTTCTCAGTTGCTGTAGTTCTCTTGTCCATTTGCTTTAGCCGTATTTGCACATTGTCCAGTTTGGTGTTCAGAGTAGTCATCTGTTCCATTAGAGGGCGCAGTGCATTTGCTAACAGCAAAGAAAGGTCTGTAGATGCTTCCTGGTTCTGGGAGGGAGTCGTTGGTATGTTATTTCCTGTCACCAGTTTTTTTCCCCGGTGCTCTCCGTCCTTTCCCAGCCATAATATCAACAAGAAGTAAGTTTTCCAAAACAAAGCAAAAGTTATACGTTTTAATTCCGCTTCGTATATTTTAGCAGCTTTTGCATTCACTTAACTTCTTATGCGCTTGGTTTAGCTCAAAGTCTCCTTATTTTCACTTTAAAACTGTTTTTTACAGTTTACTCCTATGGGGGGCTTGAAATCTTCTCCCCCGCGCTTCAAACTTAGGCGCTTCCAATTACTACCAAGGCTCCATTCACTTATTTTCATCTGAGCTTTGCTTAACTCACAGTTTGTAGCCTTGGAGATCTTTTGGAAGTCTTTTTAACTAGGTTGGTTGTGATCGCTTGCTCCAGCAGTTGTCTCTAGGCGCCATACTGGCTCCATGGCGACGGTACCTATTGGGGAAGAAGGTGAGCCTCAATTCATCGGGCATCCCCTTGGAAGAGGCTCTCCTCAGCTCCCCAGGCTGGGGGTCTCCTACAGAGACCCTGGGGGGGGTCTGGGATGAACTCGAACCCCTCCCATCAGCCAGGTCTCGGCGCGTCTCTATCCAAGCGAGATGAGACACGTCCGAGCGGCGAAACGCTTAGAGCAGAAGGGAAAAGCCTTAAGAACATAAGAACATAAGATTATCCGTTCTAACCCGACCGCTCAGCAATTTCATGGAGTGCCCACGGGTTCTTGTATTGTGAGAAAGGGAGAAAAGTACCTCTTTCTTTACCTGCTCTTTCCCATGCATAATCTTATAAACCTCGATCATGTCACCCCTCAGTCGTCTTTTCTCCAAGCTAAAGAGCCCTAAGCGCTTTAACCTTTCCTCATAGGGAAAGTGTTCCAACCCTTTTATCATTCGAGTTGCCCTTTTCTGCACTTTTTCCAAAGCTATAATATCCTTTTTAAGGTGTGGTGACCAGAATTGCACACAGTATTCCAGATGAGGTCGCACCATTGATTTATATAGCGGCATTATGATATTGGCTGATCTGTTTACAATACCCTTCCTAATAATCCCCAGCATAGCATTGGCCTTCTTTATTGCAGTCACACACTGTCTCGACATTTTCAGTGAGTTATCCACTACAACTCCAAGATCTCTCTCTTGCTCAGTCTCTGCCAGTTCAGACCCCATCAATGTGTATTTATATTTAGGATTTTTGGCTCCAATGTGCATCACCTTGCACTTGGCCACATTGAACCCCATTTGCCATGTTGACGCCCACTCGCCCATCCTTGACAGATCCCCTTGGAGTGCCTCACAATCCTCACTGGTTTTCACCACCCTGAACAACTTTGTATCATCCGCAAATTTAGCCACTTCACTGCTTACTCCCATCTCCAAATCATTAATGAACAAGTTAAAAAGCAGTGGACCAAGTACTGATCCCTGTGGTACCCCACTGCTTACCCCCCTCCACTGGGAGAACTGCCCATTTATACTCACTCTCTGTTTTCTATTAATTAGCCAGTTTTTGATCCATAAAAGGACTTGTCCTTCTATCCCGTGATTTTTGAGCTTACTTAGGAGCCTTTGATGAGGAACTTTATCAAAAGCTTTCTGGAAGTCAAGATAAACAATATCTATTGGATCCCCCTTGTCCACATGTTTGTTCACCCCCTCAAAAAACATTAACAGGTTAGTGAGACAAGATCTTCCCTTACAGAACCCATGTTGAGTCTGCCTCAATAGGTTTTGTTCATCTATGTGCCTACTAATTCTTTCCTTAATAATGGTTTCCACCAATTTACCCGGTATCGACGTCAGACTGACTGGCCTGTAATTTCCCGGATCTCCTCTGGAACCCTTTTTAAAGATGGGAGTGACATTAGCTACCTTCCAGTCCTCAGGAATGGAGGCAGATTTTAAGGAAAGATTACATATCTTTGTCAGGAGATCCACAAGTTCACAATTGAGTTCTTTCAGAACTCTCGGATGTATGCCATCTGGGCCTGGTGATTTATCAGTTTTTAAGTTGTCTATCAGTTTTAGGACCTCCTCTCTCATCACCTCAATCTGACTCAGGTCTTCCAACACCCCTAGTGTGTCAATATCCCCAATAAAAGTCATGTCAAAAAAGCCAGAGAAGAGGTCACACTAGCTATACAATATCATAATGTTTTTAAAAGCAAATTGTATTTATAAGTATATGTATAAATCAAAAGTGTATGTATCATATAGGGGTTTACTTTGCAGTGTTAATGTCCTACACCATTAAGAGAAAAGTATAACAACATGTAGCTGCTTGGAATCAATCAGATAGTTCCTTTAGTGCTGTTTCCAGCACAAAAAGTGGGGAGCATTGTCAGTCTATTATTAAAAGAAGCCTTTTTGCCAGATAGTTAAAAACTATTCCATTCAGCTTCATGTCTTTTTCTACTTATAACTATGCTTTTTACAGGATAATTTGACAAAGAAAAAAATAAGCTATATTGTTTTATAAAAAGAAACTAAGCTGAACCTAGAGGTTGACACCTTCCAACTTTATAAGACTACTCATGAGGAAGATGGGTGAAATGAGTGCAAAAACCGGGGTGCTCATCGAGGATATGATTATGTTGGACTTTGCTTTGCTTATGTCAGAATTCTCTAACTATATTGTCAGATTAATAGCTTCATAAATTGATGCTCACAGAATCATTAAATGTGTCATTGTTAATTTTATCACCATGTTTTTTTGTTTACTGGCATGAAATAGTCGAGGGGCAGGTCATAGATCTCCCTACCACCACTATCACCACCCCAGAGAATAGCCAACAAAAACAAAAAAAATGTTTTTTTGCTCTAATGAAAGTTGGGGAAATAATGGAAAAGGGTGGGGGATATGGGCAGCCATGGAGAGTAATGCAAAACCAAGCATGCACAAAATGTTGCAATATAATTTAGAACATTGTTCCGCTCCCCCCGTAAAAAAACAAAAAATTCTTAAGTGATCAAAAGTCTCACAATTTGCTATCAAACTGGTTTTCCAGTTGAATGTGTATCCTTGAGTGAGATCTATGAGTCCCAATTGGATATGCAGCTCCTGCATCTTACAGTGGAGGATATCTGCAAGTTCCTCCTTTACCCATTGCACAGAAAATATGATTCACTCTTTGAAGCTTTCTCAGTTTGTTGTAAGAAAGTCCCAGGCTCAATCACAAATGCATTTGATTAGTTAAATATTTGTCTGAAATAGGTTGAGTTTAGGTCTACTTCAGCTGTATTATATTTACATTATGGAAAACAACAAGCTTTTAAATTAAAAACAATAACAATACCCTCCCCCCAAGTACTGTTGAAACAACAGGTGCTAGAAATTTCATGCCCCTGAAAATGTTCTTGTTACATTTTCCATTAGCTTAATCAATATTTGATTGTACAAAAACAATTTCTTCCCAGTCATTTGATTTTCTAGCCTGACAATAGTATCCAGTATCTGTGAAATGTTTGCAGAACTAATTTCTTGGCACAAGAAAGCTTATTTACTTATTGGGTTAATGTGCATGTAGGATACCTTCCTGAATGGAAAAAGTAGTACATAGTAAGACTGATAAATCTTTCACATGGTATAAAATAAAGAGGAAAATACAATAGACCAAGTATACAGATATATCAGAATAATGAACAATAAAATTAAGGGAATTGGATGACTAAAGAAAAAAAAATTAATTTTTTTTCATAATTTAGCTGTATAGTTGATTTTATTGTAGAACCTCATTCCCATTCATAAAACCTTTTTAATACTGTAGTTTAAATATGCTTATGGAAGTGGACTTTTACTGAAAATCCTAGTCAATTAATTACTGGGGGAGATTCTTGATATCTTTATTGCACTTACAAACAATTTTGTATGGTGGATAATCAAAATTACATAAAATACTCAAACCATCATCATTTTGAATAAAGATTGCCATGCCTTTGCAATCTAAGGAACATGTATATTATATTAGCTGGATTTTGCTGCTGTACATAATGTGTATGTTATTTTACCACTAATTGTCCATGTGTTATTTATTCATTTAAAACATTCCTACCTTATCTCCTTGGACTCAAGGCCCCAGCTTTCTCACAACTGTAAAAGCATAAACGTTTAGTATGTATGCACAGGAGGTGCACATTTTAGTCACAGTAGTTCTTGTAACTATTTCTATGTCTTCACATTTTTATATTAACATAGATTTTTTGATGTTTGAAGCTGTTTTTGAATATGCCATTTAAAAAAAACAACTTCATTTCATATTTGCTTTGGAAACTTCAGATGAAAAGTAGGATATAAGTTTTGTAAAATGAACAGGCAGACAATTAAAAGATGCCAAAATCAACTCTACCTGACCCATAATGTTACTGCATGGAATTTTATCTTCATATTGTCTCCATGTTCCTGTTTCATATGTCACATTTTAATTAAAATAAATGGTTAGAGAACAAAACAAAATGTCAATAAACTTTGTTGTAGTTTTGCCAGGCAAGTAATCTTGGATAAGAACATGACACCGTATGATTCCAGAAGGACTTATCATCAAGATTAAAGATAAAAGGGAGAAGATTGACTCCATTTTCAAAGCTCAAGACTTTCTGAAGAGACACGCCAGCTCAGAGGAGGCAGCACTTGCCAGATGGGAAGAATTGGACAGCGAACGAGACAGCGGCTCGGAGGGAGAGGACAAGATTCCGGAAGATGAAGGAGCGGGGAAAGGTCCATCTTACAACCTGAGAGACATAAAAGGAAGGCAGCCCAGAACATGAAGACTGGTTCGGAAAGTGCATGAAAAGACTTTACTAACATTAATTTAAGGGACACTACTAATACATTAACATTTATATTTGTTTTTCACAGGTCAAGATGAAAGACGATTGACAACTCGCAGAAGAAGCCAAAAGAAGATTTGTTTAATACTATCAAAAGATTAACATACTAATAAGAGCATCACTCAACCTTTTCTTAGTCCCGCTATATACCTTCCCTCTTTCTAATATTAAAAGCAATAAACTCTCTCCTTTTTAGGAGAGTTAATTAAAAAAAAAAAGAACATGACACCGTAAAAGACTCTCTTTGTAGTCTCTAATTGTTATTATGGGGAAATTCTTTTTTTCTTGGGTACACTTTTAAATGTACAATTGTAAATAGTAAGTGCAAGCTGCCCATCACTTTACACATATTACAAACACATAACTGATTTTCATTTTCATATTCCCCTGCAATGCAATCCCAAGCAGTTATACCCTTCCAAGCATATTGACTTCAAAGGACAAGAAGGCAGCAAGATGTATAGGAGGACTGCAGTTAAAAAGAAAAAAAATGCAAAAACAATCTGACTTTTCCTCAACACTATTGCACAGCCGTAACAAATATTAACTCTGTGATTTAAGGGCATAAAGTAAAAACTATTGAACAGCCCTATCAGTCTAATGCTCCAAACAGCTCATGTATCATTTCTGTAATCTCAAGCCTAATATTGTAGTATACAGAATTCAAATTGTATGAAATAATCTGAATGTTCTCTTCCCCAAGCTTTTGAATGATAGTGCTCAGCATCTCTAGTGCAGCTAGCACCAGATCGGGGAAGACAGCCATGTCAGGAAATTCACACATCACTGGCTTCTGATCTGGAGTATGGCGCTTCACTGAAGTCTCTTCAGTTCAATATCAGTCTGTCTGGTTCAAAAAGCCATTCTGTGCATAAATTAGCAGTTGTAGTTCATGAAGAATTCATCTTCTAATATTAGAAGAGAAGACAGGCAATGAAATTTATTGGCAGGAGATTCAGGTCAAACAAAAGGGAATGGGACTATGTGCTTTGTGTAGTTAAAGACATTAATTGATGTAAAATATTGTGATAATAACTACCACTTATGGCTTTAAAAATTAAATAAATCCACAGAGGAAAGGTCTACCATTGCTAATATCAATTATAGAATTAAATAAATAGTAATATAAATCAAGTTTGAAACCATAATCCATGACACTATCACAACAGCAGTCCATGCTCCTTTTTATATGAATCTTACAAAGGTCAATAAAAAGCCATCTGAAACAGTACAGTCTGACATATACTTGTATATCAGACACAAAATGTTAGAATAGATAAAGGGTATTCTATGTTCCATTCAGTAGTTTTCTCTCAAGTCTGTGATGAGACTTCCAAGATTGTACCTATACCTTTCAAGAAGAATATGAGAAGCGGGTCTGACATAAATCTCCTGTGCTAAGTTCCTAATAACACCATTCCTTGTCATGTAGTCCAAATTGAGTGCCACACATTGCACTGCAATAATTTTAGTTTTATAACACATACTTAAAATAAATGAAGACTTTGGATATGATCCAGCTGAAATTTCTTCTGTGAAAACTCAATAGAAATGATTGGGTACTGTGGGAGCAAACTCCTACTTGTCTATGGGATGGATAAAGCATGCCAAGCAGACAATGAGGGGTGCCAGCAAGAATTCTGGAGAGTTAAGAGTTATATTCTACCTTAGGTCAGGTATCAGGTTCACTCTCAGACAATTTAAGCAAGGATGGTGAAAGAACAGAAGTTTCAGCACCCTGGAGAGGTCACAAGAAGCAGGTAGTTTATTTAGGAACTGCTTGGGAACTGAGCCCTTACAGTTTTCCCCAGCTTGACTACCTCTTGTGTTTCACTTCTGGGCAGAACATGAAGTCTTTAAAGTGGAAGCTTTGTGTTTGAAGCTGGATGCTCAATCATCTTTCTGTCAGCTTCTGCCAGGTATGTTACCTTCATTGGCAAGCAGCCAGTGGGTCCCTGGCTCAGGGGAGAGGGTTGTTCCTAGCAAAATCCCACCCAGAGTTTTGTTCCTCATGGATCTCCTAATTGAGTAGTTCAGGCTTAAGGGTGGGACAGGGAACTAGCACCACAGCATCTGTTGCTACTGGCCTCCCTGAATTCTGAAGCCCCTCCTACTGGGTATTGATGGTGCTCAGGTTTTAGTCATAAATCCATTAATATTAATCAAAAAGATGAGCAAAGCTTCTGTCCCTTTGATCTAGGTCCTTTGTTTTCCTCTGAAAGACAGAGTGGATGTATCTTAAAAGAACCAGAAAATATATCACAGAATATTCAAATGAACCCTTCCAAATAATCTCAAAATTGTTAAATCCACCTTTAATTTGGTGAAAAGAGGCTGCCTATAGAATGTTACATTAACAGACTTATTTATACCAATGGCTCGGGTGTCTCTAATCTCTTTCGTTTCGTGCCTTCAGTGTACAAAGCCATTGCTCCAGAACTGAGTTATCTGTAATGCAGCACTCCCCCAAAGCTTATTGCTTTCCTCTTCTGATATTGCTATCCTTTATCATCAAGCAACTGATAAATTGTATCAAGGTAAATTGAGTTTTTATCATGTTTAATTTGATTTTTTGATAATTCATTTTACAGCAAACTCCACTTACTTTTATCTTGATGAAACAGTTCTTCATCAAAGGGAGCAGAGCATTATAGTCTATCTTCCTAGCTAATCAGTAACGCCAAAAACCTTAGGTAGCTCAAAATCTGGTTTGGTGATCTTGGTGCCGTTATCATACTTGGGCACCCACTTCTGTGCCAGTTGGATCCATTGCTGCTCAAAATAGCATTGGAATGATAATCTGGAAACTTTAGCACCCTTTGTTTGCAAATCTATTTAAGGTCTTTCAGGAAAAATTTGTCCCTACATACTGTGAATTGCTGCTAGCATTTAATAATATTTGCCAACAGTGTGTAGGCACTATAAAGAACACAGAAGGAACAGTATCTTTGCACAGATGGCTTGTACAAAATCTATAAGTACAAGAGTAAACAAAAGTGTTGTGAAGTCTGTGCATCTTTTCCCTGTTTAACCTCTTTTATGCTTAAGGAGTGCGGTTGCATAGATAAATCGCAAAAAGGAAATGGGCAGAAGCAAGCTATGATTTCACTAGATTTTTTTGCATCATATTTAATCACCGAAATGCTGATCTCAAGCCTTGAAGAGTCATAGCAACTGATTATTAAGTGATGTTGCAATGCTCCTAAAGAATATTGCCCATGTTACTTTTTGTGTGTGTTTGTGTTACTAATACTGCTGAGCTCTGAGAAGGAGCAGGAGATAGAGTTGCTACAGGGGTGAGTGTTTTTAATTTACTTTCAGCTGAGGAGATTTAGCTGAGAGGGTACTGTGTGGGGGCACTGTGTTTGGGAGTGTGTGGGGGAGTTGTGAGTTGTTGCAGAGTCCTGGCTGCTTGAGATAGGGTGTGAAAGGGTCATTGTTTGGCTATAATTGAATGCCTGAGTTAATTTAAATAGCTGCTGGTCACACCCTCTGCTGGGGAAAGCTTCTATTTAAGGCAGCACCTTGTCAGAGGCATGAGTCAAAGAGTGAGAGCCAAAGGGCTCTTGGCCTGTGGCTTTTAGACTAGGGGCTCTGTAAGAAGCCCAGGAAGAGCCAGAGAGCCAGGCCCTAGTCTCCTTGGGTTCCCAGTAAGGTAAGTAGACTTCTACAAGGAGAACCACATAAATACAAAGGATTTTAAAAGGGGGATTATATATAATTATTATTTTAAAAGCAATTATGAAGGCAGAATGCCGGCAGGGGGCTAGGGGCTATCCAGTGTTTTGCACGGAGTGTCACATACATGACTATCTGCCCACTAGACAAGAGTCTTGGGTGTGTGCCCGGTGCAAGGAGCTCCTGGTTCTCAGGGAACGAATTTGCTCCCTTGAGGCCAAGGTGGCAGACCTGGAGAAGCAGAGATAGTCAGGTGCATGGAGAAGACACTCAAGGACCATGCTGTGGATAAGGGGAGTGTGCCCTCAGAAGGGATCTCTTCTTCAGCTGGTGAACGGATATCCTTGCGCACCAAGGAGGGAGGGGGGCTCTTGGTAATTGGTGATTTGAACCTTAGGCAGGTAGACCGCTGGGTGGCGAACCTGTGTACTGACCGTATGGTGACTTGCCTGCCTGGTGCAAAGGTAGCGGACATTACGTGTGTTCTAAATAGGCTGGTAGATAGTGCCTGGGAGGAGCCAGTGGTCATGGTACATGTTGGCACCAACAATGTGGGGAAATGCAATCGTGAGGTCCTGGAGGAAAAAAATTAGGTTACTATGCAGGAAATTCAAGTCCAGAACCTCCAAGACAGCCATCTCAGAAGTGCTACTGTTCCACGCACAGGGCCAGAGAGACAGTCACAGATCTGGAGTCTCAATGCGTCAATGAGACAATGGTGCAGGGGGGAAGGGTTCAAGTTTGTTAGGCACTGGGATGCTTTTTGGAACAAGAGGTAACTGTACAAAAGAGATGGTCTCCACTTGTCCTGAGAAGGAACCAGGCTGCTGGCACTTAAATCAAAAAGGTGGCAGAGCAGTTTTTAAACTGAATATATGGGGAAAGTCGACAGGAGATGAAAAGTCTCTGGTTCGGGATGGCTCATCTCAAAGAGATGAAGGGGTAGCTCTTACATTTCTACAAGGAAATGGATTAGAATTGCCCACTGAGACTGTGGCTAATGATATGGACTGCCGGGCAAGGTCTCGAGGCAGCAAGAGGAAGGCTGTGGGCTTAACATGCATGGGAAACTATATGTGTTTATACATAAATGCTAGAAGTGTCCAAGGTAAAATCGGGGGATTGGAATGCTTGGTGTTGGGGGGTGGGGAATTGACATTGTGGGTATTTCAGAAACTTGGTGGGATGAGGTAAATCAGTGGGATATGATGATTCCTGGTTATAAATTATATCAGAAAGATAGGGGGGAAGGGTTGGAGGTGGGGTGGCTCTGTATGTCAGAGAGAGTATACAGTCCAGTAAGACTGAGAGGGTAAGAGAATTGAATTCACTTCTGGAAATGCTATGGATTGAAATAGTGGGCCCAAAAGGAAGCTTAACACTGGGAGTTTGTTATCGCCCACCAGATCAAAAGATAGAGGAGGATTATAAAATGATGAATGAATTAAAGATAGCGGCTAGATGAAATAATTGTGTCGTAATAGGTGATTTTAACTATTCAAATATTGATTGGGTCCATATGTATTCAAGTCAGGAAAAAGAGATTGCGTTTCTAGACACTCTCATTTACTGTGCTATGGAACAGATGGTCACAGAACCTACCAGGGGAGAGGCGATCCTGGATTTGGTCCTAAGACCTGGTGAGAGATGTAAAAGTGATTGCACTGCTTGGGAACAGTGACCATAATGTTATTGAGTTTAACATTTGTATAAATAGGGAGCAACCTTGAACCTGCTGAGGTAACCTGCCTGGAGAAAGGAATCAAATATCCCTTCGGGGATTATTTACTTACTTGAGGCTCAACTACAAAGTAGTTACTCTCACTGGCAAAAAGTCTATTGGGGGGGGGGTGAAGTTGAGAGCCAGCTTTACTTTATATATTGGAGCCATCCACACAAAGCATTTACCCTATTAAATACTTTATCTTCTGTTAAATAAACCTTTGTGCATCTCTGTGAGGTCTGTGTTCTGACTCAGGTGGCAAACCTCCGGTTGCCGTTGTGGCTCACCAGGTTTGCCTCAGGGGGAAGGGTCCCGGGGAGGGGTGAGACAAGAAGAAAGGAGGCAAAAGGAAACTTCAGACAGGCAGGGGATCAGGTTAGGTGCACCTGGGATATCCCTCTGTCTGCACAGGCTAAACCTTCAGCCACTCAGGCTAAGGGGATGTGGGTCTCTCTGAGCTTCATGCACTTTCCCCAGTCTCATCTGTGTCTCATCCTCCTCGATCTCCAGCCTCTCTTTCCTCTTATACCCTTGCCCCACTCCCAGCACCCTCTCGTGTAACAGCCCCATCCTTTCCTGCTTAGCCCCACCCCTCCAACTGTTCTGGCGGGGCGGCTCTTCCTTCCTGCCATCAATCACTGGGTGCAGAGACTGCTTTCTGCTTTGCAGGCTGAATTCCGCTCCTCCCTTCCTCGTCTCTTCTTTCCATTTCATTTTGCCTTCGTGGGTCTCTGGTCTGTCTTCTCGCCCGAACTCCGAGCTCTGTGCAGCTTCCTTCTTCCTCTCGTGGTTGCGTCTCCTGTCAAACTGCCTCCGGTCTGACTTCCCTCTCAGGTGGGTTACCCGTTTGGGGTTGCTCCTGGTCAGTCCTGGGTGGGCGGGAGGCGGCTGACTGAGACAATCTCCATCTGTGGTCCTTTCCACACTTGGATCTCATCTCTGATTTGATGGGATAAGAAGAAGAAGAAGAAGAAGAAGAGTTTGGATTTATATCCTGCCCTTCACTTGGAATCTCAGAGCGGCTTACAAACTCCTTTCCCTTCCCCTCCCCACAACAGACACCCTGTGAGGTGGGTGGGGCTGAGAGAACTCTGACACAAACTGCTCTGACACAAACAGCTGTGCCAGAGCTTGCGACTGACCCAGGGTCACATCAGCAGGTGCAAGTGGAGGAGTGGGGAAACAAACCTAGTTCTCCCAGATTAGAGTCTACACACTTAAACACTACACAGAACTATTCAAGTAAGGTTCATGTTTGAGTCCTTAAAGTTTGATGAAAGGCTATGGCTGATGTATATAAGCTTCTCCCCATCTTTACACCTTCTGCCACTGATTTCCTTCTAATCTGAAAACTTCCACTACCACCATCACCCTTCCTCAACTATTGCCATTCCTGTGGCTGCCTCTGGAGCAATTCTGTAAATACCTTAAATTCATGAAGACTTGGTGGGATAATCTGTGGGATAATCTGTGGGACAGACATGGGGACATCAGGCCTTTGTCTACCCTGAGAAAAGTTCTGTTGTTTCAGAGGTAAGAGAAGAGACCTTGCAAATGTTGATATGGTTTACTGCTTATGAGGATTTTTCCAGATAACATTTGGTAGCAAAGTACTGAAAATTTACTTTAAAACAATTGGTAGGGGGCTTCTGGTGACATGAAAAAGAACATGGTTGCCTGATCCCGTAGCTCCGCTCAGCCCTCCTGCTCTCTCACTCCATACAGCGATCGACACAACAAAACTCAACATTAATATATGGGGAATGACGACAAACTATCTGGACCATTAACTCAACCTAAAACAAAAAAGGTACAAACAACCCTCACCTCTAGACCCTCAAAGACAAATTTGGGCCTACAGCTAGCCCTTACGTACAAAATGTTGACCATTGCTGAAGGAAATAACAGACCAATAACCCCAGTATCTTCCTCGGATCTGTCAACAGCACTAAATAATCTAGAGAAATTGATTTTAGACAACATTTCCTCCTTATTCAAATTATTATATGACCAAATGGAAGCGATGCAGAAGTCTGTGACTGAAACTATATCTATAGCAGAAAGTGCCATTATGGCCTTACCAACCAAACGGAGATCCAACAACTTCAACAACTTGAAGTTATCTTAGTGGAAAAGGCCAAATGAACCGACATGGCCATCCGACAAAACAATCTGAAGATTAGAGGTCTGGAGGAGAAAATCGGGAAAAATAGCAACCTAACCTCGTTACTCACTGCCTGGTTGACACAAGAGGTGCCTCCTGAGGGAGACATATTGCTGATCATAACCAAAGCCTATCGTGCAGGTCCTGTGAACATATTAAAGACCAGACCATCTCGTGATATTTGTCATGCTCTGGGTTGCCCCCAGGCCTTGTAAACCCACTCAACGTGTAAGAGGGAAGCAAGTGCCTCAGA
The DNA here is from genome assembly GCF_001447785.1 of Gekko japonicus. Classification (NCBI taxonomy): domain Eukaryota; kingdom Metazoa; phylum Chordata; class Lepidosauria; order Squamata; family Gekkonidae; genus Gekko; species Gekko japonicus. The sequence goes on from NW_015176003.1 coordinate 200,934, forward strand.
TGTGGAAGGGCTGGGGAGTTGTGTCACTCCCCAAGTCACCTTCCTTGGATCGACTGCCACTCTCCCTTCTCTCTGGCTTGTCTGGACAATCGCCTCCAAGATCCTCCCCGGCACTCTTCCGCTTCAATCTTTTAATCTGTCCTCCCCCCCTTAGTGACACACCCCTTTCTGTTATCAGTGATCCTATTGCCTCTTCCACCTGCCCATCACCGTGTCCTTCATTCCTATGGTACTTTCCCCTTTAGTCCCGCCTCCCTGTATTTCCCCATGTTTCTGACCCTGAGCTGGGGCGTGCAGGGGAGTGTCTACTTCCAGCGAGGACGAGGGGACCGACACCCAATGTTTTGGCATCTCTAACTCTGCAGGGGTAAGGTTGGGACTCTCCAACTGCCTCTCCCTCTAGATTGGGCTCATCCCCCTTGTCGGACCATTCCTCCAGCTCCGTCTCTTCCTGGTCCCTCCTTCTGTGGGGTCTCCATGGTTGCGGATGGAGGGGGTTGGGGTCCTGCGGGTCTCCTGGGCTGCCTCCAATAGCTCGGTGTCTGCCACCTCTGTCGTCCTCCAAACCTGCTACCCCTGGAGCTTTGTTGCCCAGGGTAAACTGAGAGACCGGCACGGGTTGCGCCAGTCCCACCGCAGCGGCCATAGATATGTGCTATAGAAAGAAAATCCTATTCACAGCCAGACAAAAGGGTCACCTAAAATACCAAAATGCCACAATAGAAATTTTCCCTGATCTCCCAAAGGAGGTACTGATAAAACGGAGAGAACTGAAGCTGCTAATGGCATGCCTTACAGAAGAGGACATATGCTACTCCTGGGCATCACCACTTATTCTGCAATTTACCTACCATGGCAAGACTCATAAAATCGCTCCAAGAGAAGGAGGTTTTAAAGTGCTGCACTCACTAGATCTGGTGTCTCCAATGGAACTATCTAAACAATCACTCAAAAGGAAATTCCGCTCACCTTCACCTTCCCCTCCGGACACTCCAGATCTGCAAGAGACATCATCATAGCCCAGCAAAAGAGAGACTGATAAGTTTTCTTGGCTATTTTCCTACAATGAAATGTTCCTGAAACACTTATATTACGTGTAATGTCGTTACCACCATTTTGGTGCGGATGGTACTGATCTAGAGTTATAAGTTTGTTCCTTACTGCGTTGAATGTTTTTTCTTAAGCTTTATATTGTTGCCAATTAATATATAATTGCTTTCTCGTCTTTGATATCTACTTTAATCTATTGTAGTTCCTTTCAAAATTCATGATTTTAAATGGTGGGAGGGAGTGGGGATTGGGTAGTGTAGGCTCTTTTAGTCCACTTTGTTGGCTTAGGTTCTCGAGTTTAAGTGCTGGGGGAGAAAAATTAAATAAATACCCCTGCCTCCTGTGTAGCCATAGCTGTGCAGGAGTTCAGAGAAATCGTCTAAAACGTAATTTGTAATACCAGAATATTACTTAAATATTTTTGTACAGTTAATTAATTCAAATGATTTTACCTAATTAATTTCATTACTGAGTAATTCATAGTTCTAATCACATAATTTGCAAAACCTTCAACAATTTCACTTACAAGACAAATAAATTTAAAAAACGTATAATTAAACAGTTTTACTGCACTTTACATTTTTCAATTTGCTAAACAAAAATATCCCAATTCTTGGTCATGTTGTTTAATTAATTGGTATTGATCTTACTCTGGCTAGAGTTGTGATATAGTGGAAGGAGTTGTTGGCATATAAATATCAACTTTGTTGGCGTATAAATATCAACTTAAAACACTTTGTAATCACAGTTTTTATTTTCTCACTTAACCTTTAATATTTAAAACAGAAAATATTTTGAACTAAAGTTGTTATTGTTAATAAGTTAAAGTGCTGTTGCAGAGAGAGGTACTTGACTAATTAACTTGATTAATTAACTTAACTAATCTTACTTACTAGGTGCCTAAAAGTACATACTCATCATCTGTTTGCTACATCTCTCCTTATAAATCTTTACTACTTCCTTTAGACTGCACTGTGACAGTGAGACATCATGACTTCAGCGGTCAAGGTTTACTCGTACGATGTGAGAGGGCTGAACAACATCATTAAGTGTAAGAGAATTCAGAGTCAAATACAAAGCTTAATCCAGACATTATTTTCCTTCAAGAGACCCACATTAAAGATGACACAACCCCTCTGTTCAAAACTAAAATATTCCAACACTAATTCCTAGCAAAAGGGTCCTCCAAATCCAGAGGCACTGCTATCTTAATTTCAAAAAACCTAAACTATGTACATCAAACCTCTATTAAAGATCCCCAAGGCAGATTTATCTTTGTAAAAGGAATAGTGAATAATGTGCCAATAACCTTGGCATCGCTCTATGCCCCCAACTCAGAGCAAATCTCTTTCATTGAACAATCATTGCAGAAACTGGACACTTTCCATATAGGTGAAATTATTCTAGGTGGTGACCTGAATTTTATAGTGGACCACTCAAAGGACAGGTCAAATTTTCATTGTCACAATAGCAAACTAAAAAAAACCCTACAACCAAATTAGCAGACACTCTTGCTTCATTAAATTTAATTGACATATGGAGAGACACGCACCCCATGGAAAGGGATTACCCTTTCTTTTCAACACGTCATTGTTCTTACACACGAATAGACTATATACTTGTTACCCCTTCATTGGTTAATTTAGTCCAATATTCTAATATAGGCAGTCAATTATGGTCAGACCAATGCTGGGTAAACTGTAACATCGCCATCAATTGTGAAAAGAAAACATCTCCGTTATGGACTTCAAATAGTACTTTATTATTAAATGATAAAGTAATAACTACATTGGAACAAAATATCCATAATTTCTTCTTGGACAAACCTGCTGGCTGCGCGACTGCAGAACAGCAAAAAGGGAATATGAGGAGCATATAGCAAAAAACGTAAAAACCAACAATAAAACTTTCTTCAAATACATTAGAAGCAGGAAACCAGCCAGGGAGGCAGTGGGGCCCTTGGATGACCAAGGGGTAAAAGGAGTACTGAAGGATGATAGGGAAATGGCTGAGAAGCTAAATGCATTTTTTGCCTCCGTCTTCACTGTGGAAGATGAGAAGTGCTTGCCCACTCCAGAACCGCTGAGTTCGGGAGGGGTGTTAAAAGCCCTGAGTCAGATTGAGGTGATGAGAGAGGAGGTCCTAAAACTGATAGACAACTCAAAAACTGATAAATCACCAGGCCCAGATGGCATACATCTGAGAGTTCTGAAGGAACTCAAATGTGAACTTGTGGCTCTCATGATAAAAAATATGTAATCTTTCCTTAAAATCTGCCTCCATTCCTGAGGACTGGAAGGTAGCAAATGTCACTCCCATCTTTAAAAAGGGTTCCAGAGGAGATCCGGGAAATTACAGGCCAGTCAGTCTGACGTCGATACCGGGTAAATTGGTGGAAACCATTATTAAGGAAAGAATTAGTAGGCACATAGATGAACAAAACCTATTGAGGCAGACTCAGCATGGGTTCTCTAAGGGAAGATCTTGTCTCACTAACCTGTTAATGTTCTTTGAGGGGGTGAACAAACATGTGGACAGGGGGGATCCAATAGATATTATTTACCTTGACTTCCAGAAAGCTTTTGATAAAGTTCCTCATCAAAGGCTCCTAAGTAAGCTCAAAAATCATGGGATAGAAGGACAAGTCCTTTTATGGATCAAAAACTGGCTAATTAATAGAAAACAGAGAGTGAGTATAAATGGGCAGTTCTCTCAGTGGAGGGGGGTAAGCAGTGGGGTACCGCAGGGATCAGTACTTGGTCCACTGCTTTTTAACTTGTTCATTAATGATTTGGAGTTGGGAGTAAGCAGTGAAGTGGCTAAATTTGCAGATGATACGAAGTTGTTCAGGGTGGTGAAAACCAGTGAGGATTGTGAGGCACTCCAAAGGGATCTGTCAAAGTTGGGCGAGTGGGCGTCAACATGGCAAATGGGGTTCAATGTGGCCAAGTGCAAGGTGATGCACATTGGAGCCAAAAATCCTAAATATAAATACACATTGATGGGGTCTGAACTGGCAGAGACTGAGCAAGAGAGAGATCTTGGAGTTGTAGTGGATAACTCACTGAAAATGTCGAGACAGTGTGTGACTGCAATAAAGAAGGCCAATGCTATGCTGGGGATTATTAGGAAGGGTATTGAAAACAGATCAGCCAATATAATAATGCCCCTATATAAATCAATGGTGAGACCTCATTTGGAATACTGTGTGCAGTTCTGGGCACCACACCTTAAAAAGGATATTATAGCTTTGGAAAAAGTGCAGAAAAGGGCAACTCGAATGATAAAAGGGTTGGAACACTTTCCCTATGAGGAAAGGTTAAAGCGCTTAGGGCTCTTTAGCTTGGAGAAAAGACGACTGAGGGGTGACATGATCGAGGTTTATAAGATTATGCATGGGAAAGAGCAGGTAGAGAAAGAGGTACTTTTCTCCCTTTCTCACAATACAAGAACTCGTGGGCACTCCATGAAACTGCAGAGCGGTCGGGTTAGAACGGATGGACTGGATGGGCCTTTGGCCTGATCCAACATTGGCATCTCTTATGTTCTTATGTTCTTATGCACTGGGATGCTTTAAAGCCAGTATTCCGTGGCCAATTGATCTCCACAGCGTCCTCTGTAAAAAGCAAAAACAAAAAGTTAGACTGGAACTTTAAAATATCATAACATCATTAGAGAACCAGCACAAATAGATTGGTAGCCCTAAAATATATAAACAACTATTAGCGGAACAGAAAAAAATCTATATTCAAAACAAAAATTCGTTTCATTTGAAATGAGGCACTAGACAAGGCTGTCCTCTCTCTCCACTTTTATTTGCCCTGAGTATTAAGCCTCTAGCTAATTTAATTAGAAATGATATTTTTTAAAAAAAGTTTTTTTTATGGGATTTTCTACATACACATACATGCTCAAGATCCTTCAAGCTAGGCTTCAACAGTACGTGGATAGAGAACTGCCAGAAGTACAAGCTGGGTTTCGAAGAGGTAGAGGAACTAGAGATCAAATTGCCAACATT
>NW_015176003.1:206616-219868 GCF_001447785.1 Gekko japonicus
CAGAGTACATCATGCGAAATGCTGGCCTGGATGAATCACAAGCGGGAATTAAGATTGCTGGGGAAAAGATCAACAACCTCAGATATGCAGATGATGCCACTCTAATGGCAGAAAGTGAAGAGACCTAAAGAGCCTCTTGCTTAGAGTAAAAGAGGAGAGCGCAAAAGTGGGCTTGAAGTTGAACATCAAAAAAACTAAGATCATGGCATCCGGCCCCATCACTCCTTGGCAAATAGAAGGGGAAGTCATGGAAGTAGTGACAGACTTCACGTTCCTGGGATCCCAGATCATCGCAGACTGTGACAACAGCCATGAAATTAAAAGACACCTGCTCCTTGGGAGGAAAGTGATGGCGAACCTAAACTGCATGATAAAAAGTAGAGACATCACCCTGCCAACAAAAGTCCACATGGTCAAAGCAATGGTATTCCCAGTAGTCATGTACAGCTGTGAGAGTTGGACTATAAGGAAGGCCGAGCGCCAAAGAATAGATTCTTTTGAATTATGGTGCTGGAGAAGACTCTTGAGAGTCCCTTGGACTGCAAGAAGATCAAATCAGTCAATCCAAAAAGAAATCAACCCTGACTGTTCCCTGGAAGGCCAGATAATGAAACTGAAGCTCAAATACTTTGGCCACCAAATGAGAAGGGAGCACTCACTGGAGAAGACCCTGATGCTGGGAAAGATTGAAGGTCAAAGAAGACGGGGACGGCAAAGGATGAGATGGTTAGACAGTGTCATCGATGCAACGAACATGAAATTGAGCCAACTTCAGAGGACGGCGGAAAACAGGAGGGCCTGGCTAGATTTTGTCCATGGGGTTGCGAAGAGTCGGACTCGACTGTGCGACTGAACAACAACAAGTGTTTTTATCTTGCAAGATCTTCAGCTTTATTCTAACTTTTTTTTATTGCCAAATAAACTTACTTATGATTTGATCTAACTCCTTTAAGTATTTCTGATTCTTCAGAACTGGAATAGTTTGAAAGAGGAAGATTATTCATGGAAGAATATTCATCTTAATTGTTGCCACTCTGCCCATGAATGATACTTTTAATCCCTTCCATTTCTCCAAATCTTTCTTAATTTCAAGGAAAAGTTTCTCATAATTATCTTCCATTAATGAGCTACATCTATTTATTATGTTTATACCCAGATATTTAACTTTTTTACATATCTTGATTCCCGATATTTCTTGCAATTGCTGTATTTGGTCCTTAGTACAATTTTTAGTTAATATTTTTGGTTTTTTAAATTGATTTTGAAGCCTGCTACTTGTCCATATGGTTGTATTAATGTCAATAATTGTTTAAGAGAACTGTGTGGTTCTTCTAAAATAAAGACTAAGTCGTCAGCAAAAGCTTGCAGTTTAAATTCTTCACCTTTTACTTTAAGTCTCCTAATCGAGTTCTCTTCCCTTACCATATCATTAAGGGATTCCAACGTGAAGATAAAAAGTAACGGTCAAAGTGGGCAGCCCTGCCTAGTCCCTTTCTGTATTTCAATGTTTAGTGTTGAGTCTCCATTTATCAATACTCTAGCTTGCTGTTTGTCATAGATCGATTTAATCATTGTAAGAAAAGCTTTTCCACAGTCCATTATTTTAACTTCGTTAGTAAGAAATTCCAACTAATATTATCAAATGCTTTCTCCCCATCTATGAAGAGTAGAGCCATCTGCTTCTTGGGGTGTATGTCATAGTATTCGGGTGTATTCATAATAATTCTTACATTATTTCTTATTTGTCTTTTTGGCAGGAACCCGGCTTGGTCTTGGTGTATTATTTGATTAAGAACCTTCTTAAATCTAGTGGCTAATATTGTTGTGTATATTTTATAATCTGTATTTAGTAATGATATTGGTCTATAGTTTTTTATTTCTTTCTCGTCCATTTCTTGTTTGTAAATCAATGTGATTAAGGCTTCATTCCAAGAGTTTGGTACTTTCTTCATTTGGATAATATTTGCATAGTAGCTTTTAACGGTAATATCATCTGGTCTTCAAAGGTTTGATAAAATTCAACTGGAATACCATCTGGGCCTTGCATTTTCTTCCTTTTTAATTTTTTAATTGATTCAGTTATTTCAAACATTGTTATGGGGTCATTTAATATTTTCTTTTGATCTTTATTAAATTTCTTTATATTGTGTTTTTCAAAGAATTGTTGTATTAGATATTGCTCTTTGTTTTGTTGGTATAGACTTTTCTAGAAATTTTCTATAATATTCTTCAAATCTTTAAGAATGATTTTTTCTTCTTGTTCCTTTCTTAATGAACTTATACATTTTTGTCTTTCTCTTTCCTTACTTTGTATGCCAACCATTTAGTTGGTTTATTTGTGTTCTCAAAATATTGTTGTTTCATATATTCATATTCCTTTGCACGTTCTTGACTCAATATACAATTTAGATGGTGCTGTATTCTTTTAATCCTTTTCCTTAGTTGTTCCAAAGTTGGTTTTTCTTTCATTTTATCTTCTTCTTTTTTAATTTGTTTTTGTATCAGTTCAAATTTCTGTTTCCTTTGTTTCTTTTGTTTCCTTTGTTTTCTCAGCCAGGCTTCTTGACTGATAATCTTACCTCTTGCAAAGGCCTTAAAGGCATCCCAGAAAGTATTGATAGGTGTCTCAGGCTGAATGTTGTGCTTAAAAAACTTGTTAAAGTATTCCTTCAATTCTTTTACAACATCTTTATTGTTCAGAAGCCATGTATTCATGGGCCATCTTATCCTCCTAAATGAGTCTTGTAACATAAACAGCAATGGGTTGTGGTCCACAAAGGTAGATGGTAGAATCTCCACATTTAAGATCTCATCTATTAGTGTTGTTGAGATCCAGGCCAAGCAAAGCATTCCCCGATTTTCTTACAGTCTAATAAGTTTTTGTTATATTTTTTAATATGCGTTTCCTGGAGACACACGATATCTGTCTGGTGTTTTTTAATTTGCTGAAAGATTCTTCTTCTCTTTTGTGGTGCATTTAGTCCATTAACGTTTATAGATATTTTTTATTTTTTCTTATCCATCCTTTTTGTTTTTTGGTATCTTGTTAGAATGTGACGTGGTATGTATTTTTTTGTTCCTTTTTTCTCAGTTTTATCTGTTTCTGCTTGCCCTTGTCGTTCTCCACCTGTTTCACTCGGATTGTCTTCCTGCATCCCGTTTTTATCAAGGAAGTCTTCTGCTTTAAATATTGAGTTTATCTTTTGCCTCTTACCTTTGTACACAAAAATCATCCCTTCTGGAAGCAACCATCTATATTGCATTTCATTATCTCTCAGTATGGTTGCCAGAGTTGTATAATCTTGTCTCTTTTGTCTTACCTGCTATGGTACATCTTTTAGTATTTGGGTTTCTGAGTCTTGGATGCAAAGTGGTGTTTCTTTCGATGTTTTCAGCACCTTATCTTGCATCGTTCTTTTATTAAATCTGATATGTACTTCCCTCGGCGTTTTGTATCTTTTGGCATATGCAGAGTTTCTTCTATATACAACATCCAAATTCTCAGATATTTCCTTCACCATTTCATCTCCTATATATTCTACTAAAGCTTGGACCGTAGTTTCTTTTGTATTCTCGTCTGTCTGTTTCACTCGGATTGTCTTCCTGCATTCCAAGGTCTTTCTCATTTTTATCAAGGAAGTCTTCTGCTTTAAATATTGAGTTTCTCTTTTGCCTCTTACCTTTGTACACAAAAAACATCCCTTCTGGAAGCAACCATCTATATGGCATTTTGTATCTTTTGGCATATGCAGAGTTTCTTCTATATACAACATCCAAATTCTCAGATATTTCCTTCACCGTTTCATCTCCTATATATTCTGCTAAAGCTTGGACCATAGTTTCTTTTATATTCTCATCCTTCTTTTCAGGAACATTTTAGAATCTTAAAGTATGGGTGGCTTTCTCCAGTTCCAAGTTTATCAATGTTTCTTCCACAGAGTCAAGTTTTGTTTTTAGGTCTATTACTTGTTGGTCTACATCTTCAATTCTAGTCTCCATTTTTTTTGTATCTCCAGTTTAGATATGTCTACTTTATTTTCCAATATTTGCTTTTTAAATTCTTCTGTTTGTGTAGATACTTGCTGTGTAAGTACCTTTAACTGCATTTGCAGTGGCTCTATTGCTTTGGCAATCAAGGATGGTAAAGTATTTTGTATTACAGAGTTCATAGCTTGTGTTACGCTCTCCTGTATTAAGGTATGTAGGTCCTTTGAATTAATCTGTGCTAGGCTTAGTGTAACTGCTTTCGCTTGTCCTGGTGAGGGAACAGATGGCTTTCTAGTTCCACTGGCCATCTTTGTCTTATTGAATTTCTGTTTGTATTTCTATTCACAATTTATTGGTTTTCTATTTTGTTCTTCTACACTCAATTATTTACCCTATATTTTCCTAACAAAATATTATAAAAATAGTAACCATTAAGTAACATATAATATTCTATATGCTTTACAGTCTTGCCTTGCCAATCTCCCTCAACCACTTGTATGATACTTCTCAAACAATTTTGTTTTGTATTCCCCACAAATATAAGCAGATATCGTATACACAAAATTGAGTCTAAATATCCCCCATATAAACAGGTTGAGCTTTTATTTTTACCTTCATACTCTTCTGTCCTCCTCTATGTGGATTATTACTATTCCTCAATTTTACCCCAATGTCAGTTTTACTTCCCCCTATATCCTCCTTCTTCCATCTTCCTGCCCTCTTTTCCTTCATACTCTTCTGTCCTCCTTTCGTCTGCCTCTGTGTTATATTGTTATTTATTGTTTTCACTCCCGTTGTTCTCAGCTCTCCGTCCCATTGCCTCAGTTAGCTTCTTCCCATAGGAGTCCTGGCTCTCCAGTGCTCAGCTCCCGCTCATTCACAATGCAAAAAGCAACCAACAAACACGCCATGAAAGAGAATTCACAGAGAAAAAAATGGGGGGGGAGGAAGAAAAGAAAAAACATGAGAGCCTATCATCAACACTGCTACATAATAGAAAAGGGCTTCCTAATTTCCCCTATTTGTTTTCCCTAGCTGCTATTCCACCCAAAGGTTTGAGTTCGGGTGTCTTTCAGATGCCATTTTAAAAGGGGAGGGGAGAAAAGCAACTCACCCTTGAATTCCTTTCGCTCTGCTCTGCTCCTGAACTCAATTGACACAGCTTAAAGGGGACGTCTCTCTTTTTTGCTGCTCCGCTTCATTACCAGCAGGGAAAGAAAATTAGCTTACATTTTCTAGTCTTCTTCACCAAACGGTGTTTTAACTTAAATAAAAATAAAACAGATATGTATTCACTAATCTTCTATGTGGAACATTGACTGCCTCGCTTCAGGACCATGACTTCCTGCTTCAGAGCAATACCCAGTTCATGCACAGATTGCCATCTCTGCCGTCTCTTGGTTCGAGCTCCTTGTCCAGAGACCCCCTTCAGGGGTACTCAGAGAGATAACATTGGTAAGTTCATAAGGAAAGTCGGGAGTTTCAGTGAGTTTTTAGTGGTGCCCCAAGGAGCGTTCTTGCTGAAACCTGCTGTCGTCAAGACTGGAAGTGATACTCAATTAGAAATGATATTAAAAAGGCATTATGATGCACAAAAAGGAATTTAAGGTATCTATGTTTGCAGATGACATGATGTTGTATCTATCCCAACCTGATACATCATTAACACATATTCAAAATCATCTATCCACTTTCACTTCCGTCTCTTGACTGAAAGTGAATACTACAAAATCATATCTACTACCAATCCACATAGATGGTCGAACAACCGAAACCATTAAAGCCTCGTACTCATATCCTTGGGTCACAAATTATTTGCCTTATTTAGGTATCAATCTACCCATAAAACTCAGTGTTATCCACAAATTTAACTTTACAAAGTTAGGGAAAGAAAGAAATTCAATCTGATCTATCATGATGGCACAAAATAAATTTAGCATGGCTAGCTAGATTAAACCTCAGTAAATCATTTGTTTACCCAAATTTATTTTTCTCTTTCATAATATATCCTTGAATATTTCCTCCTCACTGCTGCAAAAATGGCAGAAAATGTTATTACAACTTTTTTGGTCCTACAAACATCATAGAATAAGACACAATACTCTATATAGGAATCCATCAAGAGGTGGAATAGGCTTTCCAAATCTACAATATTACTATAAAGCTAGTCACATTTTGCAAGTGGTTAAATTATTACATGTAGAGTCAGCCTCTGATCAAGCACAACAATATGCCTTTTATACAGCTCCTTTTGATATCCAAGAGTACATATGGCAATCGTCATCTAGCAGACCCAAACAGATCCGCTCTAATCCCCTACTCAGTGCACTGTTAAATGCTTGGGACTGTCTGAGATCTAGATCACTGCCACCAATCTCGAGATTCCAAACCTTTCTAAATCAAGTTTGGTTTTTGCCGGGTCTCAACAACCCAGCATACAATTCATAGAAATCAGCCAAAATTAATACACTTCAAGAACTTACATCTAAGCAGCTGCTTCAACCTAAAACTGCTCTAGAAGCCAAACTGAAGAACACAATCCCTTGGTTACAATATTTTCAAATCTCTCATATGTGCTCACAAATCAAACTCAACTCCATTATAAAGCAACCTGTTACGGCATTAGAAGAAATTATCAGTTTAGCTAGCATCTCCTACAAAAGTTTAATCTTTAAAATTCACAAACTTCTAGCCTCTCTTGATAGTAAAGCTACTTTATCTTACCAGAGCATATGGCATAAGGACTGTAACGAAACTCTCTTTGAAGCCTCATGGAACCAACACTGGTCCTCCCCTCCATTCCATTCTAAAATTACAACTATGAAATTGCAATCCTTCAAAATTTTATCACACTGGTATCTTACGCCACACAAACGGGTTCGTATTAAGCCAGCCTACAATCCAAAATGCTGGAAAAAATGTGATGACGTAGGCAACTACTTACATTGCTGGATCTTTTGCCCTAAAGGTTTTCCTTTCTGGAAGGAAGTTCTCACTCAAATTAAACCCATCACTGGCATAGACATTTTACCCACACCAGAACACATATTTTTGAACAGATGGGCTGCTCACTACTCTGCTTTTTCCACCATAGAATGGATCTCCTTATTGCTTTTTGCAGCTAAACCTGTCATTGCCACACTATGGAAAATGACAATGGCACCCACTCTTTCACAATGACATAAAAAGTTGTGGGATTTATACATTATGGCTAAACTCTCAGACAATCTTACGTGATGTGATAAAGTACTTGCCCCTACCATGTTTGTTTCAACATGGTTTCCTATTTTAGAATACCTCTCCAAACAAAAAGACATCCCTAAAGTGATGGATGTATTATGGTTATGGTAATGTTATGTATTCCACCCTTGCCAATTAGCACTGTTTATTGATACCCTCATTTAAGTTTATGAAGTGTTAATTCAGGACAAATCACACCACTGACTTTTCAACCACATTTATTGTTGTATATGTTGTTAAAGTGCACAATTTGTTATCATATAGGGGAGTTTCACATTACCCAGTTTCACCCGTTTTCAAGCTGGTAATGATCCGTTTTGAAGTGAACCGGTAAAAAGGTAAAGGTAAAGGTTCCCTTGCTCGAAAGCCAGTCGAATCCGACTCTAGGGTTGCGGTGCTCATCTCCGTTTCAAAGCCGAAGAGCCAGCGCTGTCCGAAGACGTTTCCGTGGTCATGTGGCCGGCATGACTAAACACCAAGGCGCACGGAACGCTGTTACCTTCCCACCGAAGTGGTACCTATTTATCTACTTGCAATTTCTTGCTTTCGAACTGCTAGGTTGGCAGGAGCTGGAACTAGAGACAGGAGCTCACCCTGTCTTGCGGCACCCGGGTCTTGAACCGCTGAACTACTGACCTTCCACAGCCTGCAGTTCAGCGTCTTAACCACTTGAGCTGGTAATGATCCGTTTTGAAGTGAACCGGTATGAAATGACAAATATATTCCGGAAGGGAACCGGTTCTCAAATGGTTCTGTCTGAAATGACAGACCAGAAACCGTTTGGGAACCATTCCTCTTCCGGAATATATCGCCTGTCTGAAATTCCTCATATTGTCATTTACAGGTACATCGTATGTATGTACCTGCAATTCATGTTTGTATTCTTATTGCAAAATTAATAAAATTTATTGTAAAACCCCAAAAAACTATTGGTAGTAATGAAAAGTTTGATTCATGGAATTTTGTAAGCTATGATATTCTATCTGTTACTAGATTGCCATTGTTGAAACTTTCAATTGCTGCATAGACTGTACTTGACACTGGAAAATACCAAATAACCTTCAATTAAGGAATGATAATGATTCAGCCTCCACCCCACCTTCCTGAGTAGATATGAATTACCTGCCTACCATTTTTCTTCTTACATTGACAGAGAGAGTACTCCATCTTTCTGTGTTATACATCCGAGGATGCCAGTCACAGCTGCTAGAGAAATGTCATGTACAACAATGCCAAGACCATGGCCATACAGCCCAGAAAATCCACAACAACTAAATCCAAAAAGGTTACTCAAAATCCCACTGATCTCCACTCAATGGGGCCTATTCCCAAGAAACTGTCTTTAGGATGGCACTCTTTGTATGGTAACCTTGTTTCCTATTCAATTTTATTTATTTCTGCATTCCATTTTAGGCACTCAAATTTCTCTCATACAAAGGAGACCACAGCCCTGGATCAACCATTAAGCAAAATAAGCACAGTCTTAGGGCACCAAGGAAAGGGGGGCATCCCTTCTGTTATGGCTATTTATAAGAAATGATACACAGTGGAACCACTTTCTTTTTTTGTTATTTTTTTTTTGTTGTTCACAGTGGAACCACTTTCAAAGACCTTGTTGAAAAGTAAAAACCCTTACTTGTTGGCAACATAGTTGAATTTAGAATGATAATAAATTTACCTCGGTTTTTATTATCGGTTCTCCTCATACATCCTACTCCTGATTCCACTTGACCTTTTCCCCTCTAAGTTAAATAAAACAATATGTTTATTTTAAACTTCCAAAAGCCTCTTGTGTACCATTTCAGAAGTAAAATATAAGTAGGTGATTTTGTCTCTTTGCTCAAGTCCCTGGGCTGAGCCAGCGTCAAAATATATAATAACAAGACAGAGTGGAACAGCCATAAACCAACTAATAAGAAGAAAATAAATTTAGGGTCTTCCTGAGCAAGAAATAAAGAAGAAAGGATTTGACAGCAGCATTCGATTATGATCTGCTGACCCACTGCCTTGCCGACATAGAAGTTCAGGGGACTGCCTTGCAGTGGTTTTCCTCCTTTCTCCATGGTTGGGGACAGAAGGTGGCACTGAGCGAGAGGACCTCCCTGTGATACCCACTGGAATGTGGAGTGCCACAGGGGTTGATCCACTCGCCAATGTTATTTAACATCTATATGTGCCCCCTTACCCAGTTGGTCTGAAGGTATGGGTATTTACTGGGGGGGGGGAATGATGGTATGGGAAAGTAAGGAGGAAGGGATATGTGTGTCCAGGAGAGATGGTTATACAGGTTGTTAAATAGTGGGTTCCATAGATGAGCAGGCTCGAGTCTAGTGATCAGCTCAACTTTATTTGTGATTTCAGCAAGAGCAAGACAGGACTCCAGAGCCTCAGCTCTGTTAAACAGCATGCAGTTGCCACACCCAAACACACCCCACTTCCAGTGATAGGCTATTTACATAACATTACTACTAGATTGGTTACCTTCTGAATCCTGGCAGGCTATTGTTCTTTTGCTCCAAGCTCAGCCAGTCTCTGGGGTAATTCAATCAGGGATGATTCAATCCCAATACATAACACAAGGGGTGGGTGATGGTTATATAAATGGAGGTGAAATATTGGTCCTGGATAAGGGAGGGCTTTCACATGATTTCATTTCAGCAGAGCTCGAGCTAGCCTGATCTCAACAGATATTGGAAGCTAAGCAGGGTTGACCCTGGCTAGTGTTTGGATGGGAGACCTCCAAGGAATAGCAGGGTTGTGACACAGAAGAAGGCAATGGCAAATGATCTCTGAAATGTCTCTTGCCTTGAAAACCTTACAGAGTCACCATAAATCAGCTGTGACTTAACAAAAAGATAAAAATAAAAATTGAGAGGTGCTGGAGGGATTATGTTCAGATATTGCATACTTTGTTCTCCAGTGCCTCATATCTTTCAGCTTAGGTCTTTCTGTTTGAGTTCTTTTGGAAGGTTCTGCTCAAGAGAAAAAAAAATCTGTTGAAATGTCAAACAAAGATATGTAGTTGCTGTAGATTTTCTGGGATGTGTGGCCGTTGTCTTGGCATTGTAGAACCTGACTTTTTGCCAGTAACTGTGACTGGCATCCTCAGAGGTATAAACAGAGAAAGATGGAATACTCTCTGTGTCAAGGTGAGATATGTAGGACCATCAGGGTGGGGTTGTGCCTTATTACTTATACAGGCACAGCACAGTTTTTAATTAAGAGGGGGAAGCTGCAATAAAATGCAGTCCCGCTTACATGATACTTGGCTTTTGGGATTAAAAACTAGAAGAGAGCAGGCAGTCTTAGAAAGAAATTGGATCCAGGAATAATTGCTTCTTGTTTTGAAAGTAATTTGAAAGTGATTCATACAATATTGATGGAAAACCAACTTGCCTGGTGCATCACACAGTCCCCTCAAACAATTAATAGTGTGATCGCCTATGAAACTGACATAGTGATCAACTACACTGGCATATCACCCTGAGATATTAGTCAAATGCAGTGGTTTTCTGCCAGGAAAGGAAAATGGCTGAATTAGAATTCCGCGTTAACACATATTCTGACAGAGCATCCGCATTGTTGCCGAGCCCAATTGGAAATGTGCCAGCATTCCATCTAGGTTACTACTGCCCTTTGTATATGCAGCATGATGGAATGATTAGCAGCTCCGAGAGCCTTGATCTCCCAGAGAAGCTCTTTCATGTCAACATCTATGCTGGGAGTCCCTCTGGGAGCTGTCTTGCCTGCTTCATAAAGTTAAGAGGCAGTCTTCTGAGCTGCTGGACTGTCATTCTCCTCAGTGAATGATTTTAAAGGTTTGTTTTTTCTGTGCACATAATCAGAGCTTCCCTTCCAGGTTATTATTGAGCCTGGATGATGAGATGGGGTTATTCAAAGCTACAGATTCTGCACCTGATACCTTGGAGTTGAGTGGAACATGATTTGCAATTTATCTCTACATTTTCATCCCAGTGGCCTAATTTATATTTAAAGTAATGTACCAAGAGATATGCTTAATCATATCATCTGAAGCATCATATATGTTTGCACAAACAACAATGCAGATTTCTTATCATAACAGGATCAAACTGGCATTGTAATTTTATTATGAAAGGAGGCAGTCTAAGTACTGGTATCAGAAGTGAGAAAGATGCAGATTGAATGGGATAAAAATTCCAAAGGATCATAACACTAGGAGCAGTGAATTGTGTGCGGTATAAAGAATCCAAGGGTCCAGCAGTAACTGCAAAACCAGACTGAGAATTCTGGGCAGGCTAAGGATGTTCAAACTTGTCAATGCCTAATACTTTCAATTCCAGATATTGTTATTTATTTAGTCACACACTAAGAAACCAAAAGTTGCCGTGGTCAGCAAACATTGTAGGCAACCTTGTTACAACATGGTTTTCTAACTCACAACAGAAAAAACAAAAACAAAGGCTGCACAAAAATTTAAAAACAAAAATATATAGAAACCTGGTTACTGAAAATAGAAGTACATCTTCATGCCAATTTTGACTAGGGTTTGAAAATGTCTAATGGTTGGTGTTCTATCTGATGGTTAAAAAAGATCCACCCAAAACACCCTAATCTAAATCAAAGTAATACACATGAAAATTTCTTTTCTATCCATGCTCACAAGTCAACAATGGCATGATGAAAGAACAAAATGTACAGAAGTAAGGCACAGTAGTAATCAAGGCTAGTGAATTCATTAAAACAAGACTTTCGATTTATGGCGACACGATAGTGGACATTTCTCCCAGACCTCCTGGGGAAGCGATCCGCATGACAGCGGTTTGGAGGGGGGGCAACTGGTCGTCACCCCCCGGAGCCTTTGTGAAAGGCTCCTAGCCATGGGAAGGGTAGCCTCTTTGCCAGCATGTTGCTGGGGAATTGAGGCGCTCTTCCGCCCTGACGGTCCTGCCGCTACTGTGTCCACAATGGAACCAGAGCTGCTGACTGGGACAAATATTGGAGATTGAGCGCAAAAACGTACCTTGAGCGAGGTCTTCAGACCATCAATGAACAGTGAGTCAAGTTAAATCAAAATGCTGGGAATTTAAAATAAAGCCCTCCTGGGAACGACAAAACTAGCGAGCGGGGGAGGGGCCCCTCCCATACGCACAAAAAGAATAGTGATTTGCCAAGGGGGAGCTGAAGAAAAAGCATTGAAATCTATTTTAAGAGATCAACTAGAGTGCCTGTAAGCATTTGGGTGAATTTCAGAGACTTTAGCAAGTTTTCAAAAAAGTAAAGAATCCAGAAAAATGGCATGGAAAAAAATGGAGAAAGACAGACAAGCAAAAGTGAAACCACCGGGGAGCATGAGCCCATGGTTGGAAGATACCACTGAGTTTTCTAAACTGTTAGCGGACTCTTTGCGCCCTCTACTGGACCAGATGATGAACATCAATCAACAACTGACAGCTTGAAACCAGAACTTTTGCAGCTCAGCAGCTCCAATTGACTGAGACTACAAAGACGGAGCAAACAGCTGAGAAAGTGAAGGAAATGGATGCCAACTCTAAAAAGGTTAAGAAAAAGGTTCAAATACTGGAAAAGAAGCAAGCTTCAGACGAATATCAACTTTTGCAGCTACAAATGGAAAACGCTAACCTAGTCCTCCAGTTCCAAGGGGTCCCTGAAGCAAAAGAAGAGAATCTAAAGCAACTGCTGAGTGATGCACTAGCCCCAATCACAGATTTAAAAGTGGAACACCTTGTAAGTGAAATAGATGTGGTTTATAGAACCTATTCCGTTTATATCAAGAAAAATAATCTGCCTGGGAAGATAATGGTTAGATTCTCGAAGAGACATGTGAGGGACCAAATCCTGAAAGCAACTACAGGAACGCCCTTGAAAATTGGAAGCAACATCATCAGGATCTTAAAAGATATTTCATTTGAAATAAGGAAGAAGAGGAAGAAGTACAAGGACTTGTTCCTATTTTTACAAACAGCATTCCTTACAGATGGTTGACCCCCCCAGGCATCATTTTCAAACTGCAGGATAAAAAAGA
>NW_015176003.1:223443-230890 GCF_001447785.1 Gekko japonicus
AATAAAAAGTCTTTTGACCTAAAAAAATAAAGCACGTGAGTTCCTGTGACTGCAACTGAATGAGTCTGGTGAGGACTGCAAGGAAGAAGACAGCAAACCTAGTGATGAAATGGACTCCGCTACTTCCGATGAGGTCTCTGTCTCCGAAAAAGGGGCAGTAGCCCCTAAGCGAGAATATCAATTAAGGATTAGAAAAGATAAAACAAAATGAAGGCTGAAGAACTCTGAGTTGTGTCTTAAGGCTTTAAAGATGCTCTTGTGATTTTCTTTAAATAGTGAAAACAATGGTTTTAAAAATAAATAATATAACATGATCGACTATGTTCAATGTAATCATAGCATTTTAGATTAACACTGATACAATCTATTGTCATGATCTCCTATTCTTGGGGTTTTAGTTTGGTTTTCTTTCCTTTCTCCCATTGATGTAGTTTTCCCTTTCCTTTTTTTCATTGTAGTTTACAGAAAATGCAATAAAAAAATCCCCTCCGGGGGCTTAAAAAAAAGAAAAGAAATAAAACAAGAGGAAACCCACAAGGACTTTCCCTCTCCCCCACTGTGTCCTTTTCCCCTTCCTTGAAAGCCCCTATAGCCTCTCCCCTCTTTTATGCTTACTTTTCTCCTTCCCATCTGCTAACTGACATACTTTTATCTTGTCCCCATCTTCAGTCTTCCGCCCTTCCCTACAGCTGGCACCCTTTACCCAGGAAAACAATGGCCCTTATGTGGGGTTTTGCTGGGCTGCTTCACCTCATGTGTTGTCTTGGCTGTGCAGGGCACTGCTGCCTCCCTTGCCTCATGTGGGGCTCAGCCAGGCTAGGTACCATCTCTTCTTTGCCTTGTGCGAGGCTCGGCCAGGCTGGGCATCACCATCTGCCTTCCCACATGTGGGACCAAGCAAGGTGCCACAGTCTCCCTCACCTTGTGCAGGTGCTTCTCTCTGCCTTGCACCACATTGTGCAGGGCTCAGCTGGGCACCACCATCTGCCTCACCTCATGCAGGACTAGTCCAGGCACCACTTTCTGCCTTGCCTCACCTCTCATGGGGCTGGACTGGGCACTGCCCTCTGCCTTTCCTTGCCTTACATTGGGCTTGGCTGGGCCACGTGCTGCCCTCTGCTGAGTGCTGTGTTCTGCCTTGCCCCACTGTATGTGATGATGGCCAACCCCTTGACCTTGCCTCACCTAATGAGGATCTTGGCCAGGCCAGGCCCCTCTGTCTGCCTTATGTGGCGCTCAGTCATGACAAGTGCCATCATCTGCCTCCTCTCATGAGAGGCTGGGCTGGTTTCTACCCTCTGTCTTGCCTCACATTGTGCAGGGCTGGGCCAGGCACTGCCCTCATGAAAGTGCCACCATCTGCATCGCCATACATGGGGCTTGGCCTAGTTGGGCACCACTATCTGGCTCAACTCCTGCAGGGGTTGGCCAGGTGCCAGTGTCTGCCTCTCATTGAGTGGGCTGAGCCAGGCATTGCCACCTTCACCCAAGGGGAGTGTGGGGCCCACAGGACCAGGCTCTATCTCCCTTGCCTTACCTCAGGCTGGCTGGGTGCTTTCTCTCCTGCCTTGCATAGGGTTTGGCTGGATTGGGATCAGCCCTTCTGTCAGAGGACTGGATGGTCCAGATTGGGGGGGGGGAGGCCATCAGCCTACCAGGAGGCATCCAGGTGCTATCAATGGCCATTCCACCCAGCCTGAGAGTTTAATTAGGTTGAGAATGTGGAACTGGCCTGAAATCACTGTCAGTTGACTCCCTAGCCGACACTGACTGACTCCTGGTCGCTGTCCTGGGTATGCGGGGTTCTGGCATTTCAGCTTGCTGGCATTCCTCCGCTGCTGGGTTACGGAGGTCAGCTTCCTCGGGAGAGGTCCAGCAACCCTTGGGAGACTGAATAGGAGAAGGAGGAGGGGAGGCCTCAGATTGTGGGTCAAAGAAGAGGTTACTTCACCTCTTTCTCCCACCTGCTTCTGGCTATGCATCTTTTGCGACAGACACACACTCTCTCTCTGCACAGGTCTGCTTGCCGGTCCAGTTTCTCCTCTCTGGCCGCCTCCTTCCTTCCCCCTTTTATCTCCCGCTTGGTTCTTCCGCCCTCCCCTTCATCTGGGCTCTGCCCCCCTCTAAAGCCCGGGACACCAAGTTGCGGTGGCTCCAGTTACGGCCTGCCGCTTCCGCTGTCCCTAAGCATCCAGCTAGCTGCTTCCCTAGCTTCCAAGCAGCTCCCAGGGTCGCACGCTGTCTCCACCAGCCCACCCAGTCCCGGGACAGCCTCCCCATTCCCCAAGCTCCCTCCCCCCATCGGACCCGAGCATGCCCAGTCGTGTCTCCTGGGCTCTCTGTTGGCTTTGCTGCAGGCTCAGGGCGGCAAGGAGTCATGGCCATAGACTGCAGGGACTCCTTCTTAGTGCTGCTGCCAGCCTCTGGTCCCTCGCTGTTCTCTCGATGCTCCATCACTGCGGTAAGTACAGGCAAGGTCGGGGTTGCTCCTTGAGCTTCCTGGGTGCCGATGGCTGGCTTTCCCCGTTGATCCCAGCTGGGGACGGGACAATCACCCAATGAATTTTCACAGCAAAATGGGAATTCAAGGGAATTCAACAAGCAAGTTGCCCCAAGGAGTCCTCCCTCAAAGGCCAGAATATTCATCAAAAGGCCTTTCCCCCTTCTTTCTACTGTCAGGAATAAAACCTGTTGTGGTTGCCTAGCAACAGCCACTGAGGGAATCTATTTTTTACAGCAACATGCACTCTATTTATCATAGTGGGTTTTTAACACTGCCAATGTATTTTTTTATTTTTTTATTTTAGATTTCAGATTTTCTTGCCACCCCAGGGTGTTTTTTCAGTTCTGTGGAAAGATATGTCTTGTCTATTCATGCATTTGGTCTCCAGATTTGATTAACCTCAAATCTGGCTGACTTGACTATTAGAATATACAAGTGGGGAACCACAAGAAACTTGTAGGAAGGGGTCATTCCCACACATTTGCTTCCTTCTCTCACCCCTTCTAGGTCAGTATTTCCCTCTCTTTCTCCCCCACCAAAATCTATGGCAATCCTCTCTCACCCCCCTTTCTCCCCTCACCCCTTGTATGTCTATCTTCCAGCTATCTTTCCAGTCATCTCTCTTTATATGTAATTGTGTTTTGGTCATGGACTCTCCTGAACATTCCACATGCTCCCTCAGCCTTTGGCTCTCTGTTCTGTCACTCAGAGGGTGTCCCTAGCCACTGGCTGCATTGCCTGAGTCCTGCCCAGCTGCCACTCAAGAGTACTTGCATGCCATTGGCCGGGTGCTGGCTTTGCTCCTCTTTCCCCCCCACTCCTTCAGCCACTGTGCCCTGTCAGAATTTCTGGCAGACAGCTTTTTCTCTTGATGAAGACGGTTGCCTCCTGTGTGGGACTAATTTTCCCCTCAGTAGTTGTTGGTAGGTGTAACAAAATGGCACTTACCTGTGTCTGTAAGATGGCTGCCATCTGTGTTTAAAATGTTTGGGGAGGGGAGAGGCCTACAGAAGGCCATACAGCCCACCTTCCAAAGTAGTTATTTTCTCTGGGCGGGGGGAGAGATCTGTTTTCTGGAGTTCAGTTGTGATACCTGGTGATCTTCAGGCTCCACCTGGAGGTTGGCTACTCTAGGTATAGCAGTCAGTACTTCAGAGCAGGGTCCGCTAGATCCAGGTTCTTGCTGTAGAAGCTAAGTGTGTGATTTTGACCAGTCACAGACTTTCAGCCTAAGCTACCTCACGGGGTTCTTGTGCAAGTCAAAAGGGGGAGAGGAGAATGATGTAAGCTGCTTTGATCCCCATTGCAAAGAAAGACTACTTTTCGTCCTGGGAAACCTTTGTTTCCAATCTCCAGGTGAGGACTGGAGATGACTCAGAATTACAACTGCTCTCCAGATGGCAGAAATCAGTTCCCCTGGAGAAAATGGAGAACTCTGTGTCCTTATACCCTGCTGAGATGCCCCCCATGACAGCCAATGTGACGGGGATGTCAGGGTTTCAGAGCACTGTGGAGGCTGCAGAGGGGGGGGATGGAAAGCTGAAGAGTGAAGGGGGAATAAAGGTAGGTTGATGCTTGGCTGAGCAGGAGATAGGATTGCCAACTCCAGGTGGGAAATTCCTGGAGATTTGAGGGATGGAACCTGGTGAGGTTTGAGGAGGGGTGGGACCTCAAGACAGGTGCAAGGCCGTAGACTCCACCCTCCGAACCAGCTATTCCCTCCTGGGGAACCACTGTTGCCAATCTCCAGGTGAGGAGTGGTGATCACTCAGAATTACAACTGATCTCCAGGAGGGAGGGGGGAGGAGATGGAAAGCTGAAATCAGGGGCAGATAATGGCAGGTTGATGCTTGACTGGGAAGGAGATAGGGTTGCCAACTCCAGGTTGGGAAATTCCTGGGGATTTGAGGGGGTGAGGTTTGAGGAGGGGTGGGACCTAAAACAGGTACAATGCCATAGACTTCACCCTCCCAACTAGCCATTTCCTCCTGGGGGAACCATCGTTGCCAATCTCCAGGTGAGGGGTGGAGATCACTCAGAATTACAACTGATCTACAGGAGGGAGGGCAGAACTCAGCTGCAGTCAGAGGGGCAAATAATGGTAGGTTGATGGTGAGCTGGGAAGGAGATGGGGTTGCCAGCTCCAGGTTGGGAAATTCCTGGGGATTTGAGGGAGTAAGGTTTGAGGATGGGGTGGGACCTAAGACAGGTACAATGCCATACCACCCTCCAAACCAGCCATTTCCTCCTGGGTAAAAATTGTTGCCAATGTCCAGGTGAGGGCTGGAGATCACACAAAATTACAACTGCTCTTCAGGTAGCAGAGATCAGTTCCTCTGGAGAAAATGGTAGACTCTGTGTCATCATACCCCGCTGAGGTTGCCACAGCAAATTGACACTGAGTGTACAAGGCCTTGGAACTCTCCCAGAGCCTCTTTCTAGAGCTTGTTGTATTTATTTAAACAACAGACCTTATTCCTAGTTCTCAATATTCCTGTTTCCCCCAACCACTTCTGAATCTGCCCCTTTATTTTTTATCCCCTCTCTTTCTCTCCCCTTCTCCTCTCTTTCTCTCCTGTCTTAGAGAATCATCTTATTCCTTCTCTTTCTCTGCCCCTCCCTCAGAAAAATCTCCCCTTTTCTTTAACTTTCTCTCCCCCCTCCAACAGACCCCCTGGGAGATGCCACAGCAGGGCTCCGGGAGCTGTCACAACTCAGCAGGGTGCCCAGAAGCTACTGCACTGGTATAGTGGTTAGGAGCATGGACTCTAATCTGGGAGAACAGGGTTTGAGTCCCCACTATTCCACATGCAACTGCTGGTGCTGGTGGTCAGTCACAAGTTATTTCAAAGCTGTTCATGCAAGAGCAGTTCTTTCAGAGCTCTCTCAGCCCCACCTACCTCACTGGGTGTCTGTTGTGGGGAGAGGAAGGGAAAGGAGCTTGTAAGCTGCTCTGAGACTCCTTCCGGTAGTGAAGGATGAAATATAAAGCCAATCTCCTCCTCTTCCTCCTTCTTCTGGGCCCTTGGGAGCCACCACACTGGCTTCAGGGGCCCAGGAGTTGCTGTGCTAGCCACAGGGCCCCCAGGAGGCCCCACAGTGGTGGCAAAGCCCCCCAAAGCCACCAGAGCAGGTCCCCCAGTAGTCACTGCATCCGCAGCAGGCCCCCCAGGAGCTGCCACTGCTCTAAAGGGCCCTTGGGAGCTGTTGTGCTGGCCTGGTTTTCAGAAACTGCAGTGGCTGCATGAGGCCCCTGGGAGCTGATGTAATGACTGTAGGGCTCCTGGAAGCCCCGCCAAGAGTAAATACTCTGTGCCTGCACATATACATATATACATATATACATATGTATATGTATGTGTGTGTGTGTGTATATATATATATATATATATTGTTTGGAAGGATTTAAAAACCCATTTTTTTAAGTTTTAAGATTTTTCTACAAACTTGGGGGAGTCCCTTGAGTGTGGAGAAAATTCTCCTTTCTGTCATTGTGACTCCAATCTGTGGATTTAGTTATCCGTAGATGGGGGCTACACTTGAGAAACAGATATGTACATACAAGTGGAACCCCCACAAGACTTATGGGGGAATCCCTTTTCTCCTCCATCACCAGGCCCTACATGTCTCCAGGCCTCACCACCCACATTTGAACCCAGCTATAGTGGTTCTGTTCTGGTCCATGGGGTCACGAAGAGTCGGACTCAACTGTGCGACTGAACAACAACAAATAGTGGCCATGATGCCTGGGAGCCGCTCCAAGCCCTTAGTGGTTCCTGGAGTCCACTGTTGCCATGGCCAGGCTCAGAATGGTTCCCAGAGTCTGCTGCCACCAGCTCTGCAGAACCAAGTTTAGTGTGTCGTCTGTGCATGTACAATGTTCTTCTATTTTGTGGGGGCACTTAAACATCCCAGTGTGTTGGTTTCAGATTTTTTTGCAATCTTGTGGGGTACTCCAAGTTTGCAAATGAATCAGTTTTTAGTCAGTGTGGGCTCAATCCACAGATTTAGATATCTGCTGATTGGTCATCACTTGGTTATTACATATATAGATGATTAATAGATATTTTAGAAGTCAGTAATGCTCCAGTCCATTTTAAGATAACAGTATTGTTATTTTTGCTTCCCTCCAAAAAACCTGCTTCAACCAGAAGAACTAAATAATATGTCAGGCTACTGGCATGGGCTTCATATTTGTGTTTGGACTATATGCCGGAATACTGATACTAGCATATCAGGAAGGAGGAGTCAGCCTAGTCTTCTCTGTGATAGGTTATTTTTTCTGTGTAGAAGGGAGAATGACAGAGCATTCAGTCATGCAGTTAACTAGAAGCCTGAAGTGACGCATTCCAGAAACAGTTATTGCTTGCTTTGCTAAATTTCTTTTTATATTGCTAAATTTCTTTTTATTGCATTTGCAAAGCGCAAGCTCCTCCTTAATACTCTTTATGATGTCTCCTCTCTGTAATGTTTTGGTAACCTGGGTTTGCTTTTTTGATCCTGTATGCTGTTTGATGGGTCTTTGACCGTAATAAATAATGCATGTTATTGCTTGCTTCTACTAACTGTATAGATTTAAACTAAGAAAAATTAGTTTAGATTACTGATATTCAAGCATCTGCCAGTTTGTCTCATTTCCTATTCACAAGTGGTGATCAGGAAGTTTGTGTCTATTCACAGGTACAGTACAGTTTACTTGCAGCCATCAAAAGCCAACTCCCAGTTGATGAGAGATCAGGTAGGAGTTGGCTTCTGATCTCTAGCTGTGGAAATTCTGTTCTGTACCCAGCAAATTTCAGGACCTATCTTCCAGATGATCAGCTTTTTAAAATCTCCCATCCTGAAAACTTTGCTGCCTTCCAGATTTGTTGAAACACAGCAAATTTTAGGAGTATCATCAACTGATTTTCACTCTAATCTCCCAAGCTGTCAGCATGCCAAGCA
>NW_015176003.1:230937-239213 GCF_001447785.1 Gekko japonicus
ATTGATTGTGTCCTTACCCATCTTGGGGAGACGGGAAGAGAAATGGACCCCACCTGGTAGAATGAGCTACTTTATGAGATCAGGGCCCTGTGGGACCTGTTGCAGTTACACAAGGCCTGTAAGATGGAGCTCTTCTGCCTGGCTTTTAGTTGGAGCAGTGGCCATCCAATTCGATATGGTTCCCCCCTCCAGTGACTGCAGATCCTAGAAGCCGACTCAAACTACAACATCGCTGGAATTAACATCATCTGTTGAGGAACATTGTATGTTTACTGTTTTAATGATTTTACTGAGTTTAATTGTTGTTGCATTGCTGCATGTGTTTTTTAATTGAAAACCTACAGCAACTAATGAACTCCGGCGTGAAAGCCTTTTACAACATAAATCTGCATTATTTGCAGATCTGTACATTTAGAACCCTCCCCGAGCATGCCATGTGGGGATGGCTAGATATAAATCTAATAAAATAAATCTAATAAAATAACTTATCTGCTATGCTGCAGGGACACAAGAACCATTCCATCCTTTCTCACAACAAAAAGAATCTTCAAAACTCCACAGGCTAACCACATCTATGACCGTCTAGAACAGTCTCCCTTACGTGAGAGAATCCATACTACCCGCAGAGAACTTGCGACCACAGACAAGGAGCTGTTTTCCCTGCACATTAACATCAGCCAAAAAATGAAAAGTCATGACAAAAGAACCTTTTCAGGAAACAATCCATATACAAAAGAACCTCCTCAGGAAAGCTCCTCCATTAGCATGTTCATAGCCTGGGGAACTACAAGATAATGACTCAGCCCTACCCCACCTTCTAGAGTAGATATAAATTACCCGCCTACCATTTTCTTCTCACCTTAACACAGAGAGTACTCCCTCTTTCTGTATTATACCTCTGAGGATGCCAGTCACAGTTACTTGCGAAATGTCAGGTTCTACAATGCCAAGACCATGGCCACAAAACCCAGAAAAACTACAGCAACTAATGAACTCTGGCTGTGAAAGCTTTCAATGACAAAATAAGAATAATTTTTTTAATTAAAATCTTTCTCCTTATCCTTTTGATATGGAGAGATCAGAGACATAGCTTTTGCCCATGCCCAGCTTAGAGCAGAAAGAGAGAAATAAGCAATTTTTCTCTGCCTTTTGAAACTTGACTGTGTAGCTATTTTTCTGAGGGGGATCAGAATCTGATTCTCAATTGTATTGATGAGATGTGAGTTGGTTTCTGAGAAACAGGCAGCTGAAAACTTGTTTGGCACTGTTCAAGTGGCTTGATGCAATCCAAATATATCCCTGATTGGATCACACTCTGATCATGAGTGATGAACAGAGTAAGTTCAATTGCCTAGCAGATTTACTGAGAAACTCATAGCATCCCTAGTTCCAATGGCAGACCACTGAATTTATCCCAGCACAACAGATTGATAGGAATAAATCTGGAAATTGCCATCCATAATTTTATAAGTGTAACACTAACCTAATATATAGAGTAGCCAGATATAAAGACTGTGACCGATGAAATTTTCATGGGTGTAACACAGTATCGTTAAGTTATGATCAAATTCATGTTTCTTTAACTCAGGCCTGAAAAATAATTAAAAGTATAATTAACTTATAAATCAGAGAAGAGTAAGTAATGCTACATTGGACTATGCACTAGTTGCTATTTTCCTCCCCTCCCTTTAATTTCGACTTTCAATATGAGATTTATAATGTTAGTTTAGCAGGAACTAAAAGCTTTTTATTTCAGTTCAGTATGGACAACAAAAGGTCCATAGATGACTGATGGGAGAGGGAAACCCAGTTTTTCTTCTCTGCCGCAGGATGTGGTTCTAGTTCCTTCTGCTTTCTGCCCTAGCAGACTGTGCCTCACCATCAGCTTGCCCTACCCTTCCCAGGTTAAGCTCTGGCTCGTCTCACCACTGCTACCTACTCCTACTCCATTAATAAATGCTAGACTGGATGAACTACTGGTCTGATCCAGCAGAGCTTATCTTAACCTACAATAATTTGGTACATTCTGGGTGATTGCTTGAAAAAAGAGAACTCATATTGTTGCCAGCATCCTCAGCCCTGAACCCGGGGTGGTCTTTCCTGAGAGAGAGACACCCCAAAATGACATCTGAACCTCCACAAGCAGTGCCCTATGAAGACAGACTTGGCTTAAACTTTTGCTGGGATGCTAGGAGAACCACATCTTGGCTGAGAAAACTCAGGCCAAAGAGAATTCTCCGGACTGGCTGCACTGCCACACACCCTCCATGCAAGCAACCCCCTCCCCCAATCTATCCTGTCAGCTTAGTCCAAAGAGGACTAGAATGGGCAATTCTCTGCACTTGCCTCAGGCATCTTCTACTGACCAAATGGCTAGTCATTTTGTCTGTCAAATGTACAGGAAGGCAGGGACAAAAAGCCTCTGGTCTGTGCTATTGTCATGAATGAAGGAATAATTCTCTCATTCCTGTCTCCATATATTTGTCTAAGATATCTGCATTTTTACACCTATGCCAGATCTATCATGGTAAACATTAACTTCATGGCTAGTGAATGGTCACCCATGCAGGATCATCCTGCCACACATTAAGAAACATCACTTTTTTTGTCTGGCACCAGGGAAATGCTAGACCATTGTTTCACGATGGACATTCCCAGTACAGTCATCCAACACCTGGCTTCTATTGTTAAAGCCAGACTCACTGTTTATAGATGTTTTACTATTTACTATTTAATTTTGTTAATTATTGTACTGTTATTCTTTTATACTCTAAACTTGTTAGTTATTGTTACCTTGTTGTCTTTACATATGTTATCTGTACTGTGATGTTACCATACTCCTAATAAAAATAGATATAATTTTTTTTAAAGCCACTCTGGAAGCTCATTGGCCACATCCAGGCCTTGCCCATCCTGATGCCACACACCCTTGGGACTTATCATTGGCCCAGGTAATCTATTGTTCTCACCTGAGACCAGCCCCCAGGGCCGCCCATTGGTCTGCATTGTTTTCCAATGTCTATATCCTTGCGAGCACATGGCCTCAGACCGTGTGCCTCTACCCTGATGCCAACTGGCAGTCTACCCCTAAACCTCTGGTTTGGGTCATAAACTCATCTCCACGGACCCCTGCACATCTGGACGGGTTGTATCACCCCATAACTGATCCCTATATTTGCTACCAATCACCTCTGCTTCCTTAGTTCTGTATTGCTTGCTCTTTTGAATGTTTAATGTGTTTGTAATTAGGGAACTACTTTAATAAAACCTATTTAATTTACTCTTCAAATCTGGTGTCTTCCTACTGTGCTGGACCTCAGTATACAAGTGGTGTGCGATTCCTGTACCCCTCTGGCTTATCCTGCCATATAGCTAAATTCCCCAAACAACAAGGCAGGCCATTGGTGGTAACAATATACAAAAATCAACCAGCAGAGCCAGTACATATGCATGGTCAGAGGTCATTTCGGGGGGGGGAACGCGGGGGAACGCAGTTCCCCCGGGTGAGGTGCAGGGGGCGGGGCACATGACGAAGCCCCGCCCCCTGCTTCCGTCCGCCCCACTTCCAGCCCTCATTCAGCCAGGAGGAGGCAGGAGAAGAGGGAGGGTAAGTTGCTTCCTCCCTGCCTCTCCCCACCCCTGCCTGCCTGGGGCCAGGGAGGGCCTTGGCGAGGCTTCCTCACACTCCCGCTGGCCTTGCAGGTCCACCGCCGGGCCCCTGATGTCAGGGGGTGTGGCATATGCTAATGAGTTATGCTAATGAGTTCCCCTAGCTCTTTTTCTACGAAATGACCCCTGTGCATGGTATAAGAAGATGTCCTTTCTATGTCTATTATTTCATATTTGACATGGAAATAATTATTAATGTTTAAAATGCTTGGAAACATGGAGTATGTGGGTGTCAAAGGCTGTGAGTTGCTTTTGTATATGTAAATAAACTGTCTGTAGCTGCATGTCATGAAGTCTTTCTAAACAAATAGATCATTTTCTTTTAAAGAACATTTAAGAACTGCAACAAAGCCCAGGTGTCTCTATTTCTATTTTACTGACGCCAGAATTAGATCCCTTGTTCTTGAATTTTAATTTACAGCTCTCAGTATAATTGTTTTGCCTAAAGGAACAATTTATATTTAGTTTCACTACAGATATAAAAAGGGAACAGGGCTTTGCATGCTTTTTCCATTCCAGGAAGTGAAATAGGTGTTTAAAATGAAGTCGTGACATAGCAAAGATCAGCATCTCAGTCTACTTGGAGGAAACATCAAATGATGAGGTGTGCATGAATTTAACTGGGGTGAGTCTGAACCATAAACTTGTCAGAATTATGAACTGGAATATTAAGTATGGAATTGTAAAGATGAGTGAAGGGGAGCAGGACTGAGGGAGCAAAATGCTTCCTATTTAGTAAAACATATGCACAGGGGCTGTGTCCATACTACCTGTAGCTATCATTTTACAGAATGTGCAAAACAGACGTGTTCAGGAAGACATTCTTATGAAGGTATTAGAATTGTAAAATAATGGACTAAGGATGTCATTTATACATTGTTTTCATAAGTCAGGAACACATAAGAACTTTCATGTGACACCTCATTTTCCTCTGTATCCCTTCCCCCAGTATTTCCTCTTTCTGTTTCCTGGGAGCCCCCATAGCCGCTTACCTTTTTGACTCATTCTGTTCTTTCCACCCACCAGCCAAGCTACCTTTATCTGCTGCCCTGTCTTCTGCTTTCTTCCCTCACCTGACAGAGTCTCCCAGGGAAATGTCTGGCCCAGTTGTGTAGTAGTTGAAGGCGGCAGTCTGGGCCCAGGTGCATGATGGCCTCCAGTGTTGGGCAAGTTTCAGTTGGGTGGTGTCTGCTGCTAATGAAGGACCAGGCACAGTGACTGCCAGCAACTTTGGGCTGAGTCAGGTGCAAGGGTTTGGTGGACACCACCAGTCTGGAGTTGGGTCTAGTGACACTGTGGCTGCAAACAGTACTGGGCTAAGCCCACTGGCACAGCGGCTGCCACCAGCAACAGCCTGGACCACCAGCATGGTGGCTGTTGCTGCCAGGCCAGGCCAGGCCCAATAGTGTTGTGGGCGCTGATCCCGGGGCTGCTTCTTTCTTTCCATCCCACCCACCAGCTAACCTATCCTTATCTGCCCTGTGTCTTCAGCTTTCCTTCATTCCCTACCTCTGAAAGCCTACCTCTGAGAACCAGTGTGGTGTAGTGGTTAAGAGTGGTGGACTCTAATCTGGAGAACGGGGTTTGATTCCCCACTCACAGTTCTCTCTGAACTCTCTCAGCCTCACCTACCTCACAAGATGCCTGTTGAGGGGAAAGGAAGGGAAGGAGATTGTAAGCAACTTTGAGACTCCTTAAGGTACAGAAAAGCAGGATATAAAAATCAACTCCTCTTTTTCTCACCAGGAACGTAAGAACATAAGAGAAGCCATGTTGGATCAGGTCAATGGCCCATCCAGTCCAACACTATGTGTCACACAGTGGCCAAAACCCAGGTATCATCAGGAGATCCACCAGCGGGGCTAGAACTCCAGAAACCCTTCCACTGTTGCCCCCCCCCCAAGCACCAGTAATACAGAGCATCACTGCTTGAGACATAGTGTTCCATCTATACGACATCGCTAATAGCCCCTGATGGACCTCTGCTACATATACAATTCCCTCTTGAAGCTATGCTTGCAGCCACCACCACTTCCTGCGGCAGTGAATTCCATGTATTAATTGCTCTTTGGGTGCCTACTGGTCATTAATTTCATTGAATGCCCACGAATTCTTGTATTGTGAGAAAGTACTTCTTTCTCTGCCTTCTCTATCCCATGCATAACTTTGTAAATCTCTATCACGTCACCCTTCCATCATTATTTATCCAAGCTAAAGAGCTCTAATAATTTTAACCTTTCTTCATAAGGAAGGTGTTTCATCCTCTTAATCATTTTATTACCTTTTTATGCACCTTTTCCAATTCTATATCTTTTTTGAGATGTGGTGGCCAGAATTGTACATAGTATTCCAAATGAGACTGCATCATAGATTTATACAGGGACATTATGATATTTGCTGATTTGTTTTCAGTCTCTTTTCTAATAATCCCTATCATAGCATTTGGCTTTTTTAAAAATTGCAGTCTCACATTGAGTCAGTAAATTATCTACTATGACTCCAAAATCTCTCTCCTGGTCAGTTACTAGACATCTACTAAACTCACCTGTTTAGTCCCTTGTTCCAGACACTTTGTCACTGGAGCTGGGACACTTCAGCACTAGAGCAGGGCCTGCTCATAGGAGCTCTAAATAAATAATTTAGGACCAAGCTTCACACCCCACATCACACTGATTACTAGCTAACTAATAAAGGAGAATGAGTGAGTCAGCCTGTAGTTGAGTAACAATAGGTATTGCTGAAAGGGAGCTCTTCAGACATGAGCTTCTCTCCTTCCCAGGTTACCTTTTACTTCAAATGCTAATTTAATGCTAATTTAATTTCAAATGTTAATTTAGCCCTCCGAGGCGTGGATTAAAGGGGAATCTAGTTGAATAGCTCCAGCAGTTACAGGAGGTATCTAACTACTTGTTTTCCTGTAGGGACAAAAAAATCAACCCTTCTTTAAAGAATATGAGAATTTGCTTAAAAATTTAGATTTGGTGTAAAATACCCCACACACTCTTAAACCCTAGCTGTATTTAAACCGTAGCAGCAATTTGTTTTGTTATTTGTTTTTGTTTTTCTATTACAAAAACCTCCCTAAAGTTTAGCCTTATCTGTGAACTCACTAGCCCTAAACTCTAGTATTAGTACTTAATAGGTGTAATAAAGTTTACAAGTGATATTAGAGCACAAACTAGCGCTGTAGTCTCAGTTTAAATCCTTGTTCTTTGTTTGACTTTCTATTTAACCCTTCCCATACTGCAGTTAAACTAGTCAAGTATCTCTGAGCCTGTTTAGAACTAAAATTAGCTACTCCTGAGTAGTTAGAGCAGCTACAAAATGTTATTACCTAAATATAATTCTTAACTATTTGCCCTCCTTATATATAAAATGCCACTTACTCTCTCCTTGCTCATCTGCTAAACTCTCCTGTTTATTCCCTTCTGGAGTTGGGACACTTTTGCACTGGTGTGGGGCCTGCTACCTCACAAAGCTGGACATTCTGGACAGGCTGCAAGGCAGCTGGTAGTGGGCTATGCTACACAATGGCCTGTCCTAGTTGTGCAGTGGCTAGTACTAGACTGGGCCAGGCTGGACTAAGTTGTGCAGTGGATGCTGCTGCCAAACTAGGCTGAGCTGTGTGGATACTGAGTTTCCAGTTGTTGAATCTGGGCCTGTTCCCAGTAAGTCCTCCTCCATCAGGGGACATGACAGTGGAGGTGAGGGGGCATTGACATTTTTAGTGGCTGTTTTGGCCTCTCAGTCCACTCCTGTTTCCCCTCCATGGCTTTGCAAAAATCAAGGCTTGGAAGGCTTGAGAATACTGTTGTAGTTGCCTAGCAACCCCCAACAGCCACAGAGAGTTCTATGGTACATTGTTTTTGTATTGTTATATGTTTCTGCTATTTTGAGGAGTTTCAAGACCCTAAATGTATTTTCCCGCAAACCTGGTACTTCCTTCAGATTTCTCGAGAAATCCCTCCAGTCAGTCCCTAACTCGGTTTTGAGGCTCCATCAATCATATTCTCTGTGGCATAAATCAAAAATATCTATTGAGAGATAGATGATAGACAGACAGACAGATAGATAGTTGGATGCTATGATGAACATTATATGTATGTAAGGTTAGGGCCAAAGGATGCCATCTATTCTCTCCATATATATTCAGTGTAAATGAATGCATCATCTGTATAAAATTTATATTAAATATTGTTTTTAATCTGTTTGTGGTATGGAATGACTGTGGAGCTAAATTAATTTCTCCTTTCTCTGTTGGTTTATTTATTTCCTTAAAATATTTATAAACCCTTCTTTTTCAAAACATGTGGTGGGACGGTGCTAGTAACAAAATTAAGCCATCTGATTTTTTTTAAAAAAAAAAAACTAAAAAACTGAATAACAACACCCATTTAAAAACATTTTCACCCATAACAATAATTGCCAGTCCTGAACAGAGTCTTGACCTAAGTTTATGGCCCACTTAAATGTGTGTTCAGCCTATTAACGGCAAGCCTGTTTCTTTCTTGTTAACCAGATGTTGGAGATTTAGTCTAATGGCAGGAACCTGGGAAAAGCACATTTAAGGATTTCTAGACTATGGCCATGCTGGGCAACCAGCAGGA
>NW_015176003.1:239243-240377 GCF_001447785.1 Gekko japonicus
GGGCATGGGTGTCATGTGCACTGCAATACAATTTCTTTGAAAAATCAGAAGAGATGTCACTGTAGGAATCAATAGAAACTCTGTGGTAAAATCATTGAGCAATCAGTGGAGGACAACAAGATTGCCAGAGGGAGGCCACAGCAGGAGACCTGGCAACCCTGTATTCTCTGGTATCCGAAAGCCAACTTTCAGAACAGGCTTTCAGAAAGTCTTGTTACCTTCTATGCATCACATGTGAAGATATCTCACAGTTGTTTAGGGCTAGTTTTAATGCACAGTCTTACTTGCTGGTGACCAAGGTGATATGACTTCATAAGCATTAATTAGTGTTCTTAGTTTGACAAATCCCAAATGCCTGTGGTGGCCTGATACTAGATGACATGCAAAATACTTAATTTTCTTTCTTTTTTAAAACTTCTGCTATTTAATGGTCGTACTTAACATAAATGAGGCCCTGTATTTAACAAAGGCCACTCATGACAGTTTTGTCGGTTAACAGATTGCTTACCTAGAAAATGGGTTGTAGAATTTTTAAAATGCAATTTCCTTCATCTGCCAGCCATGCTCAAATAGTGTTGTTAGTCATTAAAACTGAACATTAAGTTGTAGTACCTCTATCAATATAGATTAAAAAGTATATGCTTTTTAAAAAAACTACTGATTTTCAATAATGCATATGCTGGGTTTATCATAATCGTATCTGCAGTGGTCTGTTGCCTTTGCATCGAAGTGCTAAAAAGGAGAGAAAATTTGGTAATATACATTATAGAGTCAGAAGAGTCAGGAAGAAATGATTATTTCTATCTATCATCTATCTAAAGTGTATGTGTGTGTATTCAGCATGCAAAATATACCATAAGGTGAGCCACACACACAAAAAAATGTGCTCTGCTTTATAATTATTTCCTAATAATTAAATCTCATATACAGGGTGCTTGGTCATACACAAAATATCATTTTTCCTGAAAACACTGACCATGAGTAGGGTTGCCATGTACCTGTTGGTGGCAGGAGATCTCCAACTTCCAGCAGACTTCACCCACTTTGTCAAAAAGATACATTGTTAAGATATGAAGATCTGTTAGATAATAAAAATGAGCTAAAACCAACAGAAAACACAGCATTGTGGGAAAG
>NW_015176003.1:240879-255872 GCF_001447785.1 Gekko japonicus
AGCAATCTTAATTCTGGCTTCTGAATCATCCAGGCCGGCATTTCGCATGATGTACTCCGCATATAAATTAAAAAAGCAAGGGGACAATATACATCCTTGTCGTACTCCTTTTCCTATGCTAAACCAATCAGTTGTTCCATATCCTGTTCTTACTGTCGCTTCTTGACCCTTATACAGGTTTCTCAGGAGACATGTCAGGTGGTCTGGTACTCCCATCTCTTTAAGGACTTGCCATAGTTTGTTGAGATCCACACAATCAAAGGCTTTAGCGTAGTCAATGAAGCAGACGTAGATCTTTTTCTGGTATTCTCTTGCTTTCTCCATAATCCAGGAAATGTTGGCAATTTGATCTCTAGTTCCTCTACCTCTTCGAAACCCAGCTTGCACTTCTGGCAGTTCTCTATCCACGTACTGCTGAAGCCTAGCTTGTAGGATCTTGAGCATGACCTTGCTAGCGTGTGAAATGAGTGCAATTGTGCAATAGTTTGAAGATTCCTTGGCATTGCCCTTCTTTGGCATTGGAATGTATACTGACCTTTTCCAATCCTGTGGCCACTGTTGTGTTTCCCAAATTTGCTGGCAAATTGAGTGCAGTGCTTTAAGAGCATTATCTTTTAAAACTTTGAATAGCTCAGCTATTCTGTCCTTTGTATCAGAAGTATTTTTATTGAATATATTACCAGAAAATTGTAAAAAAAAGACTCTTATTTTATAATACATGTAATAACAGCAGCATGAATTCTCTATGCCGAATACTGGAGAAGAAAAGAGACACCTTCAAGAGAAGAAATTGTAAATAAAATCTTAGAAACTGCTGAAATGGATAAGCTAACTTTAACTCTGAAAGGACAACCAGAGTCAACTTTTGAAAACACATGTTTGAGATTCTACAAATGGATTGAAAAATACAACAAAAAAAGCATACAGACACACAATCTATTGTAAGGATATAAAAAACTTTATTTTCACATATTTGCAAAAGATTTATATAACAATACAAGGTGAAACATACATAATTAATTATTAGTTAAGGTATGAGATTTGTAACAAGAAATTTAAGGAGGTAATGGATACCCTCATTTTATGCTATGTAATGTTTGTCTGTAAAGAGAGAGAGAGAGAACTCCAACTTCGAGCAGACTTTGCCCACCGGTACTCCAATGGCTAGTGGGAAAAGAAAAAAAATAAATTGTCAAAGAACTGAAAATTAAAAGAAATTAAATTAAATTAAATTGCCAAGGAAAACCCAGAAATAACATCATACATCTCTAGAAACTGCTGGAAATGATATGGTAATCATAGAGTTTCATTTGTTCCTAGAGAGGCCTCCATATTTTCCTGGGTGACATCACATTATCACTGATGGCAACCCCCATGACCCTGCCCTAACTGATTTCCCACTGGTTGCCATGTTGGACCTAGCAATGTTAATTACAAGCCAGCTATAACTAGCATTGTTAAGCGAAATTCTCATACTTCCTCTTCACCCAATTTCCCCCTAAATCCCAATAATCCATTTCATTTCCTCTTTTTTAGAATTTGGAATCTGCTTCAAAGCAATTCTGTTTTCATCAAAAGAGAAATTAGAAGACGGGCAGGAAGGGAAGTTCTGCAAAATTTCGGAATTTTGTCCTGCAAATGCTGAAAGGTCGGCAATGTCTTTCTGAACCTTCTTACCTCCTGCTCCAGGTCACCCAGTGTCTGTGACATCAAAAAAAAATTCTGAAATTGCTGAAGTTACAAAAGAATGCATAGAGGTAAAACAAAATAAAACAAAAACTACAAAGAGAAAACTCTTCTTTTGAAAGGGAATAAGAGGAATCAATGGCTATCTGTCTGTCTATCAAAGAAAGTCCCCTCACTGTAAATCAATGCTCAGGTCAAACCCCTGGACTTAGAAACATGAAATTTGGGGAAAGCACTCCTACCATGGTGTAGATGCTCACTAAGAAGAGATTTTTAGAAATTCAATCACTAAAGGGGTCAAAAGGGGTAAAATGTGCTCCCCCCATCTCTTCCTATGTGGCTGCCAGGCTGCTGCCTCCTTGCAACCCCCCCCCCATCTCTGACTGGTGAGCTGCAGAGCTCAGTGTTCTGAGGTTAAAAAAACCATTACAGGAGACTGCAGAGAGCTAATGACATTTGAGGAAATCAGGAATGGCCAACCACCCATGAGATGCAGCAATGCTGCTGGCTCAGCATCCCCAATGGCTTCAAACATGCTCCCCACCTCCTCCACCTGACAGGCAGCTGTCTGTCAGGTGCAGCAGTGGTTGCACAGTACTTAAAGCCATCAGGGAGCCTGCCCCAGCAGTAATGCCTTACCAATCCTGCTGACCCAGCCTCCATAATAGCTTGCAATACCCCTCTCTTCCCCCACTAGATAGGCAGCTGCCTTTAAGGTGTAGGAGAGAGGATGAGATACTTACACTCATTGGGGAGGCTTGCTCAGCTGGATTGCCTTAGACAATGGCTTTAGACACCCTCCCACCCACCTTCCCTCCACCTGACAGGCAGTTGTCTGACAGATGCTGGAGTGGGGCAGAGCACTGAAAGCTATTGGGAAGGCTGCCCAAGCAGCATCGCCTCAGCAGTCCTGCTGTCCTAGCCTCCCCAATGCCTTCAGACACTCTATCCCTGCTATACCTGACAGACAACTACCTGTCAAGGAGCCATTTCGATGCATGCATCCCTCATGAACCTGAAGAAATGTCCACTACATCACCACTCCCTCAGACCAACTTCCCCTCACACCTCTCACCTCTTACTGCCCCCAGGAGAGCTCCTGGCAAATGTCAAGCCAGATACAACAACGCTACAAGGAGGAGGCAACTTAGGAGTGCAGCAAAGTTCAAGAGGCTGCAGTTCCCCCTCAAGGTCTGCTTTGCTATGACCATCAGCAAGTCCCAAGGCCAGACACTGAAGGTGGCAGGAATTGACTTAACAGACTAGTGCTTCTCACATGGACAGTTCTATATGGCCTGCTCCAGAGTGAGCTCACCAAGCAACCTGGTGATCACTTGAGGGCAGAACCACCAATGTGGTCTACAGAGATGTCCTTCAGTAGAGAAAAAAAACAGTACGTATGTCTCACTTCATTTTTTACACTACAATCTTCTTCATTAGAATTCCTACAACAAATGTTACATTCCAGACTTCACATCATCAGTATTATAACTGGATTTATGGAACTTAAATAATGTAATGAAGCAGGGGTATCAGGCTAGTTTATTTATAAATTAAACTTTTAGACTGTCCTCCCCCATGCACACAAGACTCTGGATGGTGAACAACAGTAAAACACTTTAATAAATTATTGAAACACTTTAAAATAATAAAATAACAAGGGATCAAAATGCCAGCATTCACTGGATTATGAAGAAAGCAAGGGAGTACCAGAAAAAGATCTACTTCTGCTTCATTGACTATGCTAAAGCCTTTGATTGTGTGTATCACAACAAACTGTGGCAAGTCCTTAAAGAGATGGGAGTACCAGACCACCTGACATGTCTCCTGAGAAACCTGTATAGGGGCCAAGAAACAACAGTTAGAACCGAACATGGAACAACTGATTGGTTTAGCATAGGAAAAAGGGTATGACAAGGATGTATATTGTCACCCTGCTTATTTAATTTATATGCAGACTACAGCATGTGAAATGCTGGCCTGGATGATTCAGAAGCCAGAATTAAGATTGCCAGGGAAAACATCAACAACCTCAGATATGCAGACAATACCACTCTAATGGCAGAAAGGGAAGAGGACCTAAAGAGCCTTTTGCTCAGGATGAAAGAAGAGAGTGCAAAAGTTGGCTTGAAACTCAACATCAAAAAAACTAATATCATGACATCTGGCCCCATCACTCCTTGGCAAATAGAAGGGACTTGAAGTCATGGAACCAGTGACAGACATCACGTTCCTGGGATCCAAGTTCACTGCAGATAGTGACTGCGGATATGAAATTAAAAGATCCCTGCTCCTTGGGAGGAAAGCGATGGCAAACCTAGATAGCATAATAAAAAGTACAGACATCACCTTGCCCACAAAAGTCTGTATGGTCAAAGCAATGAATATTACCAGTAGTACTGTATGGCTGCGAGAATTGGACGATAAGGAAGGCTGAGCACCAAAGAATAGATGCTTTTGAATTATGGTGCTGGAGATGACTCTTGAGAGTCCCCTGGACTGCAAGGAGATCGAATCAATCCATGCTAATGGAAATCAACCCTGACTGTTCCCTGAGTGCTAGACCAGGTGGAACCTGTCACTGTCCTCAACCAAAAGCCCTGCGGAGCACCTCTGCTTTACAAGCCCTGTGGAAGGGCATTAAATCCAGCAGGACATGGATGTTGTTCAGCAGAGAGTTCCACCAGGTCAGGGCCAGGCCAAAAAAGCCCTAGCTCTTGTTGAGGACAGCTGGATGTCTGTCAGGCTGGGGATCACCAGTAGGTTTTCCTCTGCAGAGCATAATGACCTGCAGTGGGTATACCAGGAGAGGCAGTCCCGGAGATATGTGGGTTCTAGCCCATTTAGGGCCTTAAAGGTTCATATCAGAACCTTGAACCTGATCCAGTACTCCACTTGGAGCCACTGCAGCTGGTGCAGCACTGGATGGATATGTGCTGTGCATGGTTTCTGGTAAGGACCCATGCTGCTGCAGTCTGGACCAGCTGCAGTTTTCAGGTTAGTCTCAAGGGGCCAGTTGCCTGACCCGGCATAGTTGGAAAAATGCCCATCTGACAACATTTGTGATCTGGGCCTCCATTGATAAGGAGGCATCCAGAACCACACCCAAGATCTTGAGAGTCAGTGTTGGTATTAGGGGCACACCGGCAAGAACAGGGAGTTGGCACCACAATCCTGAGTCCCCCCTACCCAGCCACAGAATGTCCATCTTAGCAGGATTCAGCCTCAGCTGGCTCTGTTTCAGCCATCCCACCATGGCCTCCAGCCCCTGAGCTTACTGGGGAAGTATTAGGCCAGCTGTCCACCAGCAGATAAAGCTGGGTTTCATCAGTGTAAAGCTGGGTTTCATCAGTGGGGGGGCACATATTGATGTTAAACAACATTGGAGAGTGGATTGCCCCATGAGGGACCCCACACATTAAGGGGTAACTAGTTGACACCAATGCTCCCTCTAAGCTGTGGAGTCTTGTGAGCAAAAATTCTACTTAGTGAGCTATTGGCATTAAAGTTGTGAGAGAGTGATTTGGCTACTGCATAAATTAGTCTGCTTTGGAGCCATCCTTCCTGAGCTAAGACAAAAATGTGTGAGCTGGAGGCTAAAAAACTGTGAGCTAGCTCACACTAACTCAGCTTAGAGGTAACACTGGTTGACATCCTCTCTGCTAGCACTACACTCTGTCCCTATCTTTGGAGAAATGAGGTGAGCCACTTCAAGGCCACCCCACTAATTGCTGTGTTGGCAAGGTGGTGGGTCAAAAGATCATGATTGACTGTGTCAAACACCACTGTAATGTTAAGCAATAGCAGCATGCTGACCAGTGTTCCCTCTAAGCTGAGTTGGTGTGAGCTAGCTGACAGTTTTTTAGCCTCTGGCTCACACATTTTTGTCTTGGCTCAGGAAGGACGGCTCCAGAGCAAACTAATTTACACAGTAGCCAAATCGCTCACTCACAACTTTAATGCCAGTGGTTCACTAAGTGGAATTTTTGCTCACAGGAGTCTACAGCTTAGAGGGAGCATTGATGCTGACCCACCTCGATCCAGCTGTCTGTTAAGATAGTCTGTGAGGGTGACTGATTCCATCTCCATCCCATGGCTGGGGCAGAAACTGGACTGGAATGGATCCAGCACTGATATGTCTTCCAGGAAATTCTGGAGCTGCTCAGCCACAGCTCTTTCAATTACCTTACCCAGAAATGAAAGATTCGAGATCGGGCTGTAATTGGAAGGATCTGTAGGATCCAGAGATGGCTTCTTTAAGAGCAGTGTTACCACTGCCTCTTTTAACCACTCTGGGTAGACCCCTAGATCCAGGGGAAAATTGATAATGTCTACCAGGGTGCCTTGTATTCCCTCACCAGCCATGAGGGACACAGGTCTAAGAGGCAGGTGGTCGGCCTAACAGCATCCAGAATCCTGTTGACGTTGGCTTGGGAGAGTCAGCTGAAGCTGTCAAAAGCCAAATCCAAGACAGCCAAGGGGCCTCCAGTTCACATATCATATTAATATTGACTGGGAGTTTATGTTCTTAGTACAATCAGTACAATCAACATCAGCTGAATTTGAGCCCTTCTATTTAAAGGTAAAGGTTCCCTTGCTCAAAAGCCAGTCGAATCCGACTCTAGGGTTGTGGTGCTCATCTCCGTTTCAAAGCCGAAGAGCCAGCGCTGTCCAAAGACGTTTCCGTGGTCATGTGGCCAGCATGACTAAACACCAAGGTGCACGGAACGCTGTTACCTTCCCACTGAAGTGGTACCTATTTATCTACTTGCAATTTCTTGCTTTCGAACTGCTAGGTTGGCAGGAGCTGGAACTAGAGACGGGAGCTCACTCTGTCATGTGGAACACGCAGGTCTCTAACTGCTGAACTACCGACCTTCCACAGCATGCAGTTCAGCATCTTAACCACTTGAGCCACCGCAGTTCCTCTATTTCCCTTCTATTTACTGATGGGTAAATTCAGAAAGGATTTCATTGTGCATTTCATTTTAAAAAGTCATTCTTCTTTTCAGGCAAGCAGGCTCTGGTGGCAATAGAAAACCTTTTAAAATCAATCTGCTTTAAAACAACAGAACAATTATCAATGCTATCAAAACCATGATAACCCACCACTGCAATCGTAAACAGTTACACCCTTCTAAGCCCACTAACTTCAGTGCTCTCATAAGGGTGCAACTCCTGTACTGAATGTGTTACAAGTCAGTGAGGTTCATATTCTGAGCCTAGGAATCATGAACTTCCTATTTATATCTGTGACTTTGGCAGGTAAAAGACTTTTAAAAGACTTTTAAAATCTGCTGATGTGACCATATGGCACCAAAGACATAAAGGAACACTAAACGTAGAAAATGCAGGAAAGATTGAAAGGATGAATCAGCAGTAACATGAACAAACAAACAAACTTGAGCCTATAATATACACCTTTCACACAGATGGGTTTGGTTTGTATTTCCTTAATACTGTGTTATGTATTTTCAGCAAAAGATTAAATATCCTTTGCAGTCCAATTTCTCTTTCAAAAGTTAAGCTTTTATTGTGAGGAAAGCAGAAATCAATTAAGCTCAGATCTTCAGCATAAAACCAATGGGTATAAAAAAGTACCTATCAAAGGCATCCTTGAAAATGTGCAAAATCAGAAGCTTTTCAACATTTGAAGCTAACCTTATAACCTTGTCTGTGCTATAGTCATCATTGGCTTCATACTGTTTGGAGAGGGGAGGAACCTCAACAGGGTATGAAGCCAGAGTGCCTAGGCTTGCCAGGTTTGAGAAATACCTAGAGGTTTGGAGGTGTTGCCAGAGGCACTGCCCTTACCCTAGAATAGCCCCAACAGCAGGGGCACCTCACTTTCTCACCTGAACCAAAGTCCCCAAAAGTCAAGCACTCTCAGCTTGAACCACAGAGTCAGGCTGCAAGTACTCTGCAAAAAGGGATGTCATATTCAGGTGACAATAAAGGCAACCTCAGGGCAAACTTCCAGTTTTCCCCCTCCACCCAGCCGCGACCGCTCTGCACATAGCGTCGCCCCCCCCTACTATCTACATTTCTAAAGTCTATTCACAGGCCACCTGGAGAATAACCCTGTCTCCAGTAATTCTTTGTCTGAATACTTGTCTTTCCCCCTTTGTCCCTCAGGATTCTGGGATAAACCAATCAATCATTCAAATGTTTAGTAATCCTTCCTGACGCTAACCAGGGACTCATCTCCCACATTTAGTCTATATTTGGGAAACTTTTCAAACTACCCTGGCAGAACCATTAGTGGTCATAAAATCCATTCAGCTAGCCTCAGTACAGTCATCCAACACCTGAGACCAGCCCCCAGGGCCGCTCATTGGTCTGCATTGTTTTTCCATGCCTATATCTGTGAACACATAGTCTCAGACCATGTGCCTCTGCCCTGATGCCAACTGGCAGTCCACCCCTAAATCCTCTGGGTTTAGGCCACAGTCCTTCCTTCATGGACCTCTGCACATCTGGACAGGTAGTATCACCCCCATAACCCCTCCATTAGCTATCAATCACCTCTGCTTCCTTAAGTCTGTATTGTGTGTGTGAATGTTTAATTACTGTTTGTGTGCTTGAGAATATTTAGTAAAAAGA
Organism: Gekko japonicus; assembly: GCF_001447785.1. NCBI lineage: Eukaryota > Metazoa > Chordata > Lepidosauria > Squamata > Gekkonidae > Gekko > Gekko japonicus. The sequence goes on from NW_015176003.1 coordinate 249,169, forward strand.
TCATTATTTTAGCCACCCAGTCTCTGTGTCTATTCCTGGGTTCTTGGGAATTCTAACTCTGGTATACACAGGTCTGATCCTATAGTTATGCCAATTGCACATTAATATCACAATTCCCCAATCTTTTATTAAAGAAATAGAGCAATTTGGCTAACAGAGGACAGTGCTTAGTAATGATGAAATGTCACTTTGTCGTGTCCTGTCCTGTGGTGCCACTTCCAGATCAAGCATCAAGTGATGACATATTGTGATGTCACTTCTAGAGCTCTCTCCTAAACCCAGCCCACTCTGTGATGTCACATCTAGATCATGACTCCAAACCATGTTACTTCCTGTGAGGCCACTTCCTCCTTTCCAAATTCCCTGATTCCTTTTCCCCACATTACATTACTTATAGGCTTCCTATCCAGCCTGACTTCTCTGCCATTTTTAGCTTCCTTTGTAATGTGAACAAGTAAATGAAAAACAATGTTCTTTATAGCACCAAATCACTGTTGTTAATTACATTAACATGGGGGATTTATTAAACTGTCATAATTTGTAGGTATGGGAGTGGCATTTCAAATACAAAAGGTGTGTACACCAGACATATTACACAAAAAATATGTGTGCCCTTGGTACATTGAAATATGTTGTGGTAATTCCTCATGTTGCACCTATCTTGGCAGAAAGAAAGGTGATCGTGGAAACAGGAGTGTGCTTTTTCCCTGCATATTTCCAGTAAACTGGGCCCAGTAAAGTGAGAATTTTAACTATGGTCACCTTGCCTTAGGAAGAGAGGGTGTGAAGAGACTGACATGGGTGGGCCATCCAGATTACAGTTTAGGAATTATTGGGGTTCAGAGCAGGCCCGTAGCTACAGTGGAGCTTTTGGGGGGCCTGCTCCCTTAATTAAAAACCCTGTCCCACAAATAGCCATGCCAGAAACCTTATTTTTGACCATGACCCAGGTGTTACTGGGATAGCAGAAAGGTGGAGTGTTGGAGATGTATTGAAGGTGCCCTTCTAAGCTTTCTTGCCCTGTGGAATGGAAGTCAAAAGGCATTTAAATGCCTTCTGAAGGCAATTAAATGCTCTCTGAGCTGTTTTTTTCCCTAGGAACTGATGCAGTCGCTGCCCTTGAAAAAAAAGGGCCATATACAGGCTCAAAACCTCCCCCTTTAAAGACAGGCATTCAGATTAATTTAATTAACTGTAATTTAACTGCCCCCTTATCTCTAGTTCCAGCTCCTGCCGACCTAGAAGCAAGCAAGAAATTGCAAGTAGATAAATAGGTACCACTTCAGTGGGAAGATAACAGCGTTCCGTGCGCCTTGGTGCTTTGTCATGCCGGCCACATGACCACGGAAACGTCTTCAGACAGTGCTGGCTCTTTGGCTTTGAAACGGAGATGAGCACCGCAACCCTAGAGTCAGATTCGACTGGCTTTCGAGCAAGGGAACCTTTATCTTTACCTTTTAAAAATTTAAATGCCCACTGAACAAAAAAAAATCTGGCTATGGGCCTGGACTTCAGAGTGACTTCCTGAAATATGTTAAAGTATAGGAAATTATTCATTAGAATGTTATAATTTTACAGGATTTGGCAACACTCAGGAGACACACATCAGCTGTGTTATCAAGTTATCAAGTATTCAAGAGACCATAATAGGAACATCTCTGTATTTGCCCCTATATTTGACATGCATTGGGGGCCTAGTCCTGCCACCAAGCATGATACTCAGTGGCTAGGCCTTCCTCATCCATGGACCACCCAGTGGCCTTCAGTTGTAGGTGACTGCGGCCTTGTGGGGGTAGTCTGGGGCCTCTGCCACATGTGTGGCCTTGTGTGCATGATGCCCGCTCCCCCATCAGATGAGCTGGCGGCCTTTGGCCTGGGATATCTGCTGCTGCATGGAGGTGGTGGGGCTTGTTGATGATCTCTGGCTTTAATTCCTAGCATTGGCCCACCATGGATTGCTTGGTGATCTTGGTTGGAGGTGGCTGCTGTAGCACAGACATCTCCAACTTATTGGGCTTTGTTTGACCAGAGTCCCGCCATGCATGTGGCTTTGGATCTGGGCTGCTGCCCCCCCCACTTCTGCAGGAGGGGTGGGTTAGTTCAGCTTGCCTTCCCAGTCCTCTTCTGTTGTGGTTCGCAACACCCAACCACTTTGTGTTTTTACCCTGGGGTCTGGGCTTACAGCATTGGCAGCGGGAGTGGACTGGGGCTATCCCTTCCTCTGGCCTTGCCCCCTCTGCCACTACTCACCGTCCCAAGAAGATCCCAACCCAACCTGAACCACTACTCACCGTCCCAAGAAGATCCCATCCCAACCCAACCTGGAGTAGCTCCCAGCACTGCCCCAGTAAGGCCACCCTCCACCAATACAAGGTCCAGCATCAACACCACCAAAGGTGAGTGCTGCCCCAGGGAGACTAGTGCTACTGATCAGCTGTTGGGTGGGGCCACACCCTTCCAGTTTCCAACAGCTGCTTGCTGCCTTGTATCAACAACCAGCTAGAAGGCTACCAGGGGCAGCAAGCAGCCCTGAAGAAGGTGCCCCAGAAAAGAAGCTAGGCTTGTGATGCTTGAGAGACTCACAAGAAGGGAATTCAGGGTCTGGGAACTTGGGAGAGTGGCCTGAGGTATATAAGGCCAGTAGTTAAGCAGTGCCATATATATTGTGTTGACCTATTATGTGAATTAGGTGCTTTTTGAAGAGTCACCTTTGTGTTTACAATACTTTTGTTTCAACAATCTGCAAACACACCCATATTAAACTATACCCTGTGTATAATGAAACACATTCCTATTTGATTTGTATTTTTAGTCCCATTCCCGGTCCTTGTGCTTTCTACCAAAACAATTTAGCTGATGGAATCAATTAAAAATATCATTTGCTGATAACACATTACTGAGCAGTTGATCAAATAACCCTGGATGACAATGAAAGGATTATACAGGATTTAGACGGGCATTTAAAAATGCCAAGTGTCTGCTGGCATTCAGCTCAGGGGTATGCAAAATTAGTTAAGGCATTTTGAATATCAGCTGAAGGACACAAAGGTGCCAGAGAGTGCTTCAATATAGTGCTAACTCTTAATAATAGCTAATTGTTAGAGGAAAAACCAAAGGATTTACAATCTAACCCGCTGACTGCCTCTCAGAATCATGTAGTAAATGTAAAATAATGGGAGTTATAGAAGATGTGTGTGATTTTAAGTAGATTAGATACTCTATTAACTCATAATGAATACTATATTAAGAAGGATATACTGTTAGGATAAAAAGGTGTAATGCAAATAGGGGGAAATGTATTAAGGATTTGATAAAAGGGAAAGTTGTTCATTTCCTTCTAACTTCAGCTGTGATAAATAGTAAATCCATAAGACATTTTGGAGACATGACCTAACTGCCAGTATAGGAAATGACAGTTAATTTGTGATTAACTCTGTGTCTGTCAGAGTCTCGCCAAAAAGTCCCAACAACGTTCCTTAACTAGGATCAGGTTTATTGAGCAGTATAAGCAAGTCAATCTGGTACACGGTCAGTGTTAGAACTGGGGTTCCGGGTGGGAAAGGCACAGATATACAGAATTCTAACTGAACCCCCTGATGCAGGTAAGCCAATAAGCAAAGCAACAAAGTGTGCCTAAAACTAACGAGTTGAGGTTCTCAGCAAAGCCTGCAGAAAGCATCGCCAAGGTTATTCGCCTGAGCTACAAGATAAGACAGTGAGTGGGATTCGAAAGACAAAATACCAGAGGCATGAGGAAGAGTCTCATCTGCCCTCCCCACCTGAATTGAGTCTCATCTGCCCCCCTCCACCTGCTATGGCAGCATAGCTGACAGTGTCATTAAAATGCTCACTAACAGGAATTCCCCCTTTTAGAGAATACAACCTGTGGATGCCATAGGCCAGAGTTATGTATTGTATCTTTATTGTTCTTCATGAGGCAGAAGCTGGATCTTGTAGATTTTAGTAGATGTGTACATAAACCTGAGTAAGATAAGAAAGTACTTTGCATTAAGATTCCTTTTTCAGGAAAAAAAATTACATTGATCTCCACATGATATTATGGAATGCACTATCACAAGGTAACTACCATTTCTTAATTTAGTCCAGTAGTTTGGTTGATTTTTTTTTAAAGTTTGCACAAATTCAGACTATAATATCTTGGCCCTCCTAGCTGGCCATACAAGGAAGTTCGAGAATTCGGCTGCTTAGGCTGTGGTCACATCATCATTTTGATTAGGTTTCACCACTGTTCCCAATCGTATTTAAAAGTGCTGATCAGACAGCTGCATCTGTCTCCCGTATCGAAGTGGACTCACCCCGCAGTCCTCCCAGTTTCCTAGCGATTTTTCCAACACTGGAAAAATCAAGTACTTTCCATATATTTGCACTGTGAATCTGCAATTTCTCCAGCCTAGACAGCCATCTCTTGCTATGAATGCAATTAGGTCATCTGAACGTCCTCCTTGCACTGAAATTTCCCCCCCAGCTTTTGCCATTGTGTGCATGATCAATCCTGCACTGAATATATTCAATGCATGAATGTTCAAGGACACATATATAGACTCCAGCACTTGGTTGTATGTCGGTGGTTCATTTTGTTCACTGTTTGGGGAAAAAACACTGCAAAAACAAGGGAGTACAGCACGTCCAAGTTGGAGTGGTGATTTGGCCATGTGCATATGTGCATGCACGAAGTAATTTTTTAAAAACTTGGTGGTAGTGTGGCTATCTGGACAGTGCCTGGAGTCTTGGCGTGAGATGCAAGCGGTTCAGGGAGGGATGTGTGATCATCCCAACCTGCAAAAAAATTACCCCGATCAAATATACAGCAGGAACAAATCACGGTAAACTTGCTGTGTGACCACAGCCTTAACAATACCAGTTTCACTTTTCACTGACAGTTCAGTTTCTCTCTTGCTAATAGCCAGTCCAGTACAAGAACACTCTCTGCTGTACATTTGTGGTTACAGTAAAGTTAACTCTTTTTTTTTACTTTCCATGCAGCCTCTTCTTCATGATTCCTAAAAAAAAAGTATATCAGTGGCTATTAGCTGTACCCATAATAGTTTAATGCAAGTCCATCATTTAGCAGCTAAAAACTGTACAAAAGAGGAAGAAGAAGAGGAAGGAGGAGGAGATTGGATTTATATCCTGCCATTCACTACCTGAAGGAGTCTCAAAGCAGCCTACAATCCCTTTACCTTTCCCTCCCTACAACAGACACCCTGTGAGGTAGGTGGTGATGAGAGACCTCTTTTGAGAACTGCCCATGTGAGAACATCTCTGAAAGAACTTATGACGGACCCAAGGTCACACCTGCAGCTGCATGTGGAGGAGTGGGGAATCTAACCCGGTTCTCCCAGATTACAGTCTATGCTCTTAACCACTATACCAAGCTGGCTAATGCCTTTATACCCTGTTTGTACACTTTTTAGAGGCATCTTGGTACACAGTGCTAAAGTCAACGGACCTTTGATCTGATCCAAAATGATATTCTCACTGAAAATCTTAGCCAAGAAAATCAGCAGACAGATTTCAACAGCAAAGCAATGGTGTAAAGTGTGTCAGGAACATGTGAAAGGCTGGCAGGTTGGAAGCTGAGTTCGAATCTTTGATCCAGCTGTTTGAACAGTGTCAAATATTCTGACCATGGCCCCCAATTTAGATCTCTTTTTACCAATATCTGCATATGCTAACAATGGAAATATCTATCCTCTGCCTTGATTTAATCATACCTGTTGCCCAATAAATCCCACCCTGACCCTCCATCTTTAATGGCTATGATATGTCTGTACCAAGATGATTGATACTGATAGTCATTTCTTGGTCAGTTACCCTGCATATGCCTTCATTCTATCTCTGTTAAATGCATTTTTTTAAACCAAAGGTGACATGAATAAAAGGCACATGCAAGATTTTTGGTGTTTACCATGGTAACAAGAAAAAAAATTACCCTGCATCTCCTTGAGTAACAACAGAGCTTCAAGTATCTATTCGTCCATATTTTTTTAGTTATTTTCAGTTGTTATCTTAGTATGTTACGATGTTAAAGATTACCCTTGAAACCTGTCCCAGTAGCTGGCACTTGTTTCAAAAGGTTGTTTCCCCTCAGAAACAGTATTTCCTACAGAAGGAACATATTTGTGATTTTAGGATTACATTAAAGTGTTTACTATATTCTGTGTAGCCTAATCTAGTTTCATCCCTGTTTAAATCTGTTCATGCAACAATAGTCCAACAGAGAACATCTAAATTTCATCTATATTTTAGGTTCAGACACTTGATGAGTGATGGTAAGATACTGATGAGATACACATGATGCAGTTATGCACAGTAAATCTCAGGAATCCCTAAAGTTCAATTCTGCAGAGCAAATCAGAGAAACCATGTGCACAGTCTTTACACAAAAGACAAAGATCTGATGTCAGATCATTCAGAAACTAATGACAGAACATTTCAGGATCCCAAGACAATGCTGTTAACCTGAAAGTCACTGCTTGTTGTTGTTCAGTCGCACAGTCGAGTCTGACTCTTCGTGACCCCATGGACCAGCTCCCACCAGGCCCTCCTGTCCTCTGTTGTCCTCCGGAGTTTGCTCAATTTCATGTTCGTTGCATCTATGACACTGTCTAACCATCTCATCCTTTGCCATCCCTGTCTTTGACCTTCAGTCTTTCCCAGCATCAGGGTCTTCTCCAGTGAGT
>NW_015176003.1:258105-270167 GCF_001447785.1 Gekko japonicus
TCGAAACCCAGCTTGTACTTCTGGCAGTTCTCTATCCACGTACTGTTGAAGCCTAGCTTGTAGGATCTTGAGCATGACCTTGCTAGCGCGTGATAAGAGTGCAATTGTGCGATAGTTTGAACATTCCTTGGCATTGCCCTTCTTTGGGATTGGAATGTATACTGATCTTTTCCAGTCCTGTGGCCACTGTTGCGTTTTCCAAATTTGCTGGCAAATTGCATGCAGCACTTTAACAGCATCATCTTCTATGAATAGCTCAGCTGGAATACCATCACCTCCACTAGCTTTGTTGTTAGTAATGCTTTCTAAGGCCCATTTAACTTCATATTCCAGGATGTCTGGCTCGCGGTCAGTGATTATACCATCGTGGTTGTCAAGGACATCAAGGTCTTTCTTGTATAGTTCTTCTGTGACCCTAATCTCTTCTGCTTCTGTTAGGTCCCTACCGTTTTTGTCCTTTATCATGGCAGCTTTGCATGGAACGCTCCTTGATTTCTCCAATTTTCTTGAAGAGAAAAGTCACTGCTATTCAGCAGCAAAAGAAGAGGCTAACATGAAAACATTGAGCTAGAATTTATCAGCAGATTGGTTCTGTTAATTCGGGCGCATATTTACTCTTCATCAGTCCAAAGCCAGTGGTTAAAATATTGATCTGGGAGACTGGGAGTCAATTCCCCCCTTGTACATGGAGTTCAATGGATGACCTTGGCCCAGTCACTCCTGCTCTCAACTTAACCTGTATTATGGTGTTGCTGTGATGATAAAATAGGAAAATTGGTACCATTTAGTTAATTCGCAAAATGATGTATTCCTCCATACTTGGAATGCATCCCTCTTGTCTATGAATAGTCTAGTTTTGCTGTTTTTTGTGGTTGGTGCAGGAGCCATCCAATTTACCATTTTGTATAGTGATAGCAAAGCTGACCATTGGTAAATCTGTTGTGAATCATCACTGCATTTATTATGTATGCATTGAGTTTTGCACAGAAATATCAGACTGTACCTCTTAAATTTTATGGCTTTTTGCTCCTCCTATTAACCATTTCACCTCTGTATTCCAGTTTATACATACACACATACATACACATCTGTCAGCTGATGTCTATGTGCATCAGCTGAATAGCTTCTAGACTGTAATCTTTTTTAAATTTATGTATGCTAGTAAGTTTTGTTAGGTAATTTAACCACTAGAAGGAGTCATGGTGTAGACCAGAGTCCCCAGCATTTTTAAACTTGTGGGCACTTTTAAAATTCTGAAACTACATGATAGGCACAACCACATAATGGTTGCCATGGGAGGCAGAATCATACACACACCCAAAGGAAGTACAAGTGCAAGGGAGAAGAGGGGCAATTTTTTAAACACACTAGAAAAGAGGGATGGGAGAATAAAACCAACAGTAGTGGCAGCTACAGCTGAAGCAATATTATTGACATCTGAACAGCCAATGGTCTACCTGAAGTTGTGCTGGGCAACACCACCTGGCTCCACCCGCTTTCTGAAAACAATTAGCCAGCACCAGCTAAGATGTCAGTGGTTGCCATGGTGTCCATGGGCACCATGTTGAGGACCCCTGGTATAGACGTTTATGTAATAGATGATCTCTTCTTCCATTTCAACCTTTGCCAGCAGGACTATTTCAGTATAAGTCATTTAGAAACACAAGAGTTAAAGGGGAATACATAATCACCGAGAAACCACATTTCAAGGGAATCCACTTTCTTCTTGTCAGCTTTCTTTAGTGCCCAACTTTCACACCCATACATAGTAATGGGGAATACTATGGCATGAATAAACTTGAACTTGGTTGCCCTTCCCAGTCTCAGTCTTTTACTTTTGCTTCTCTTCTACCTTTAGCAATTTTAAGAGTTTCATCAGCCATCCATTGAGGATTTTCATCAATTTTAGCTACAGGAATAGTCTTTGCCCATTGTTCCTTGATAGTATCTTTGGTTTTCAACCTACACTTCTTCTGGTTCATGTTCACTTTAACTTCATAATTTGTTTTTTCTTTTCTTTACATAGTGTTTAAACTCTTCAGGAATGTTGCTTAGATTGTATTTTGGCACTGTGAATGTTTTGGTGTTTTTCTTCAGCTTTATTTCAATTTTTGATATTAACAATTTATGATCTGTACCACAAGTGGCTCCTGGTCTTGTTTTGGCAGAGAGAACACTACAGCACCAGTTCTTGTGGCCTCACATGAGAGCTGAAATATATACATTTTGAAATTCTTCATATCTGCTGCTTTCAATCAGTTCTACACTCATGAAACTTGGAGGTGTTATGGGAGCCTGGTTCAACCACAAAATATTGGGAAGTTCCAAGCCAAGTATCATTGTATGATAGAGACAGCAATTTTCAAATGGGTTCTTCATGCAGACACAAAGGTCATCCCTTTTGGACTCTTGTGAAGCATCTGCTGTTCCATGGAGATTGGGCGATTGTTCTGGGGAAGTGGGTACCAGGAAACACATCAGCAGGCACCATGGTGTGTTTGGTTGCCACGTTGACTTAGAGCTACATGAATGGGATTTGCTCTAGAGCCAAACCACATTGTTCATGTACATTTGTGTATGTGTCAGTGGGCAATTTTGCCAAGCAAGTTGACTTTGGTTAGAGGGTGGATGGGCACTGAACCAATACCTTTGATGCCTTGTTAGTATCCTGGGGATTTAGTGCAGGGCAAACCTCTTCACACATATATTTCCCATGTTGTGATACAAACCTCGATGACAATAAAATGTCAACTGAGATTTGAAAATAAATGAATAGAGGTTATGAGAATAAGTCTTGAGAGTGATAATCAGACAGGTACTAATGAGTAGTGTCATGAAGGAGGATGTGGTTACAGAGCTTCACCTATCCATTCTACTATTCCTTCTTATTAGGATTGATACCTGAAGATCTCCAGAATTAGAACTCATAGTGGGACCATAACAAAACATTAACTTACATACATTAGAACATTGCTGGTACTTTCATATACTGTCTTGGTAATGTATTAAATTAAAGTAACTTTTTTGTAGTTCTGATGCATCTCTCCCATGACTGTTCTTGAAACAAACATGGAACAAATCCTGGATATAAAGATAGGTAGCAAGACAACTTTTCACCTGCTACGAGAGCCTGCTTGTTCCAGCAGGTATGAGGGGAGAGCAGCCAAATGTCTACAGAAGAATGTATATCCAGCAAAAAGTAGGAGGATTTCATTTGATGTATATTTAAGTGGCTATATAAATACCTCCTTTATCAGAAAGGCTGCTGCTGTGCTTCAGTCATGCATAAATATTGTTCATTAAAATAAGTGACCTATTAGCATAATACATTCAATACAAGAAGGTTTCAAAATAGGGTCTTAGCAATTAAAGTTTCTTAGTAGGATATTAATTTATAGATCAAGGGAGAGGGAGACAATCAACTAGTATAAATTATGGCATAATATAAATTATGCTGATTCTTTACATGTCATAATTAATGGGGGTGGGAGGTAGGAGTAGAAGAAGCACTAAGGGCTGCAGTTGTCTATCTTAGAAGTTAAAATATTCTCAAAGGAGTGTGCTGTAAGTCAGCTTTGCATGCAAGCACTTTCAAACAGAAATGACCTAAAAGGACACAGTCTTCTTTGCATGCTAATTGCTTCTGCACTGCACCAGTAAGTTCCATTGGATTGTTTTGTTAGCACAGTGCATAATCGACTTGTTTGATGCCTAAAATGTCACATCAGGAGAATAGTAAATTACATGGTTTGTTAACTTTCAGAGAGGGGGAGACAACTGTAACTTGCGAGTCATATGTTCCAAAATGGATGTCACTGGATCTTTTGCCACTCTAATACCCTCTCTTGATCCCTGTACCATTAGTTGGAATATATAATGTGGAAGATATTGGTTGGGAATAAAACTAGTTGCACTTCAAAACAGAGGTTTGTTGGCAAAGACAACAGATCTCATACAAGTTGTAAAGGAAGGTTTGTTAGTTCAGTTGGACTGACAAAAAGATTAAGTGCCTGCATAATCCTGAGATCTACAGAAAAGTAAAAATATATTTGAATTTATGTGAAAGTGGAGCCTTTAGCTTCCTGTTTAAAGCCTTGACAGCTACCATTTCAAACCAGTTTGCCATCAGATTGCCTAATTTGCCATCAGGTTGGAACGTCTTAAATCTTACCATTATTAAAAATTACATAAGACATTTTAAGGCTATTTAAATTTTGAAATACATACATAGCCTGGTTTCCTACCATAGCCAGATGGAAGGATTTATGTCATAAAAACATCCTATACAAACATAAAATACACCTGTAGAAAACTATGGGAGTAAAACAAAATAAAAATTGAAGCCTTTTTAAAAGTGTTCCATAGTTCTCCTTTATTTATACATTTAAAACATTTATATGATCCCTCTTCAGACACCTGCACAAAGAGGCTCACGATGTAAAAGATAAAACCATAAAACATAAAATCATTAAAATTAACCATTTAAAACCAGCCAATAAAACCCATAACCATTAAAAACACATAAAAAACCCAGAAGCATAAAGGAACAAAAACATAAAAGCACTTCCATGACTTGCAAATTCAGCTGTCACTTCTTTCTTAAGCTTACAATTTGAACATCAAGTCAGGATCATAAAGGTGCACATGAAACATTTTTGGTGACCCCTCAACTTTGGAATTCTCTTCCCTGGAATTGGGCCAAAGCCTTAGGTCATGTGTCTTCTGGAAGCAGTCTAAAGCATTTTTTTTAAGCTGTCTTTTAGTAATCTAGGATAGGATGTGACATCTTATATATATATAATTCTCCTAATGTGTTAACCATTTCCAGCTCTCCCATTGGCTGTGCTGTGTGCTCCATCAGCCATTGGCCCACCCACCACCACTCAAGAGTAATCGCGTGCTAACAATCCCCATACCATTAACCAACCAATTCGTTGGTTAGTCAATTAATAGTTAGTTAATTAATTATTAATTAGGTCATGTGTCTTCTGGATGCAGTCTAAAGCATTTTTTAAGCTGTCTTTTGGTAATCTAGGATAGGATGTGACATCTTATATATATATAATTCTCCTAATGTGTTAACCATTTCCAGCTCTCCCATTGGCTGTGCTGTGTGCTCCATCAGCCATTGGCCCACCCACCACCACTCAAGAGTAATCGCGTGCTATTGGTTGGGTGCTAGGTCTGCTCCTCTTCCCCACCCACTGCTGTCTCAGCCACTGTTCCCTGTCAGAATAACTGCCAAAACGGCTCTCTCTCCTAACGAAGACACTTCTCCTGCTTGGCTCCTGTGGGACTAACTTTACCCTCAGTGGCTGTTGCTAGGCAACCAAGCTTGGTTCTGTCAGTAAAAAGGCAAAGCCAAGAGGTCTTTGTGGGGAACTCATTGTGGCCAGTCCTGACTAGGGTTGCCAGCTCCAGGTTGGGAAATTCCTAGAGAGTTTGTGGTGAAGTCTAAAGAAGCCAGGGTTTGGGGAGGGGAGAGGTCTCAGATGAATAGAATGCCATAGAGTCCACATAATTATTTTATTACTAGGAATAAGGCCCATTGTGGAAATAAATACATTGAGCTGTAAAAAGAGGCTCTGGGCGGGTGCCCTGGGCTTTGGCACTCTGCATCAATCTGCTGTGGTGACCTCAGCAGTATATAATTCCATGCACCTTGGTGTTTAGTCATGCCGGCCACATGACCACGGAAACATCTTCGGACAGCACTGACTCTTCGGCTTTGAAACGGAGATGAGCACCGCAACCCTAGAGTCGGATTTGACTGGCTTTCGAGCAAGGGAACCTTTACCTTTTTTTTACCTGAAAGGTTAGAGATACTCTGCACTTAAAAGGTGTAAGAAAGGCCTTTTTTGCATTGGCATTTTGCTCTGCATTCAGAGCACTTTGAGGTTTTGCATTCCACATCAGTCTCCACCTTCAGTCCACTTTTGCCCTGCATTTAAATTTTTATTCTACATGTATTTTTCATGATTCCCTCCCCCTCATTTTCCTTGCAAGCTCTGTAGGAGCTGTTCTGGGCATGGGATGCTTTTGAGTGTGGGGTGGCTTCTGGGCTGCTGGGCCTGCCAGGCATCACCCCTCCCCCCCACAGTGGCAACAGATGCGGCTGTTGGATTGGGGGGAGAACCGCACTTCAATCCCAGACTCCCGTCAAGGCGAGCCGGCACCCAAGGCCCTCATTCTGCTAGTGAGATACTTGAGGATGAGCAGTTTACATTATTCACCTTCCTGCCACCACTGTTCTTACTCTCTCTCTCTCTCTCTCTCTCATTCTCATCCCTCCAGCCCTCACCTGGAGGCTGGCAATATCAGTTCCCCTGGAGGAAATAACTGCTTTGGTAGGTGGAGCATATTGTATTATATATGTATGAAGTCCCTTCTTGCCTCAATCCCCACCATCTCCAGGCACTACCCCTCAAATATGCAGGAATTCCCTAACCTGGAGTTGGCATCCCTGTCCCCAGCTAACCTGAGGCGGTGGAAAGCTAATTGCTCTCTGCCTGCCCCCACAGTTCATATGCATCGAGGTGGGGGGAGGGGCAGACTACAAACCTGCTTGTCCTTCAAAAATATTCTACAAATAAACCACCATTTGCAATGAACTGTGCATTAAGGTTGAAATCGCCAATGCAGTTTCAAAATGTGGTGACAGGGTTCGACGCCTGGTTTTCCATCAACAGGTCTCCATTATTATTTCAATGCTGAGGTCATTGTTCCCCCCTTTCCCCACTTGCCCAAGTCTTCTTCTAAGGTCATCTATTCTTTAGAGCATTGTCTGCACTGGAATAAGAAAGTTTTTATTTAAATCTATACATGCACAAAACTAAATTGAGGAAAGAAGCCTCCCCCCCCCCACTCCTAGCTCAATGCATATTAACAGTGGGGTTAAAACCTTGCAAGGACACCCTGGGGCCTGTTTCCTGCATGTTTTACCAATACAATTCAACAGTTAGCTTAGAAATGCTAATTTTGCAAGAGCAGGAAACCCATCTCTCTGTGATTGTCCTTTGACTTAGCATTCAACTGGTCACCACTTAAGCCATGTAATTTAAAAGCTTTGTTATTTAAAAAATGCAGAATTCTTTACTTATATGTTTCCCACCAAACAACAGAAAGAATGCATTTTTTAAAATTTTGAAGCAAAGCACTGGGAGCGAGGGTTCATTGAGACCCAGCTGAGGGCTTTGGTGGCCAGGGGGCCAGTCTGCTGTTCTGCCCCATCACTTGGCCAGGAAAGAAGCTACTTTCAGACCTGGCAATCCAGACTTACTCATGTATTATTTATTTATGTATTCTTTCTTTATTTATTATTTTCAATTTGTATCTCACCTTGCCGGGAGAACTGTATATGTATATGTGAATAGGTTCCACTGTAGCCATGTTCACATTACGATGAATGAACATACAGCCTATATGTATGTGTATTCACCTGTTTGTAAGAAGGAGCCAGTACACTTTGACTGTGCTTGTCATAAGAACATAAGAACATAAGAGATGCCAATGTTGGATCAGGCCAAAGGCCCATCCAGTCCAACACTCTGTATCACACAGTGGCCAGAAATACCAGCGCCATCAGGAGGTCCACCAGTGGGGCCAGGACACTAGAAGCCCTCCCACTGTTGACACCTCCCCCAAGCACCAAGATGACAGAGCATCACTTATCCCAGAGTCCCTATCTATACCTTGTGGCTAATAGCCACTGATGGACCTCTGCTCCATATTCTTATCTAATTCCCTTTTGAAGCTGTCCATGCTTGTAGCTGCCACCACTGTTTGTAAGAAGGAGCCAGTAGACTTTGACTGTGCTTGTCCTTGGTCTTTAGGATAGGAACCAGTTTCTGTAAGAAATGATGGGTACTATTCACTCTTCAGGGTAAGGTGGTTTTTATTATATATATATAATTTAGGTTATTTGACTTTTTAATGCCTCTACCAATTCCACCATTGCTATTGGTTGGTTGATGATTTTCTTTTGTTCTTCTGTAAAAATCTTAGGTTGTAAGTTTCCAGGTAATGTTTTATAAAATCTGGGTTGCAGTCCGTTCTTTTATAAAGATGCCAGTAAAATTCTTCCACTATTAATTTCATTTCTTGTATTCTATTTGTTTCTTCTCCATTTTTCTGTTTTAGCACCTTTATATAAGATTTTTATCTTTCCTTTCATATTTTATAAGTTAGCCATTTTGTGGGTTTATTGGCATTTTCAAAATAATTTTGTTTAGCAAACATAAGCGTCTTTGCTAACTCTTGTGTAAGTAAACAATTCATTTGATGCTGTAGAAGTCTCAGTTTATCTATCTTTTTTCTGATTTTGGGTCTTTCAACAGTCCATCTTCCTGTATTTTAATTCCCTTTTGTAAATTTATATAACCCTCCTTCTTTTGTTTATTTACTTTGGCTGACTCCTTAATCATCCATCCTCTAGCATATGCTTTAAAGGCGTCCCATACTGTATTTATAGATATATCTGGTTGAATATTTATATCAAAAAAGAATTTGAACTCTTTCTTCGTTTCTTTTACAAATTTTTCATTTCTCAAGAGTGATACATTCAAAGTCCATCTCTTGTAGTTCCAAAGTGATCGGTTTATGATCTGCAAAAGTTCCTGGTTCAATTTCTGCTTCTAGCATGTCCTTAACAACCGTTGATGTAATCCAACATATGTCCAATCTGGACAAAGAGTTATGTCTAGCAGAATAATAAGTGTGATCTTTCTTTAAGGGGTTTCTAAGTCTCCAAGTGTCCACTACCTTTAATTCATCCAGTAGACGATAAAGTACAGGCGGAAACTCATTCCTGCCTCTCAGTTTCTTTTTGTGGGCAATATTTGATTTTCTATCGACATTTTTGTCAAAAACTGCATTAAAGTCTCCTAGGATGCAGATTTCCTGGAACTCTTGTTTGGTAATCAATTTTTGTAGCCTTTCATAAAAAATTTTCTTGGTTTTGATTTGGAGCATAAATATATACCATTAACATTTTTTCTCTTGTCTTTGAATTAAAACCATTAAGATTCTTCCATCTTGTGAGAAATGGATCAGTTCTGGTTGTAAATGCTCTTTTACATACATAGCCACCCCTCTTTTTTTTTCTTTGTCAGGTGCAAAGAAGATTTCCCCTAAGCCTTTAACTTGTATATATTTTTCATTGAATGTTTTTATATAAGTTTCTTGAAGAGATATAATATCAGAATTTGTTTTCCTGAGTTGGAGAAAAAATTTCCTTCTCTTCTGCGGGACATTCAAACCATTTACATTCACCGAGATAATTTTCATTTTATCTTTACTCATGTTGATCCTTATTCTTTTCTTCCTGTTTTTCTCTTGTGTATTGCCTCGTTTCTACTGGGGTTGTCCTAGATGTACTTTGCTTCCTTGTGTTTCTCTTATGTGTTCCAGATGGAGCAGCCACTCTGGATTCTTCTTCTTCATCTTCCATTTCTTCTCCCTCTTCTTTTTCCTCTTGCTCTGCAGACAGCTATTCTCTATGTGTTTTCAAGAAATCCTCTGCCTTAAATGTTGATGTAATTCTGTATCTCTTACTCTTGTAGGTAAAGATCAGACCTTCAGGCAATATCCATCTGTAATTTATTGTATTGGCTCTCAGTAATGTTGTGAACTCCATATATTCCCTCCATTTCTCTCTAACTCTCCAGGGGATTTCTTTTAAAACATTCACTTCAGTATTCTCCCACATTAATGGTGCACTATTAACTTCTCTTAAAAACTTATCTCTTACTGCCCTTTTATGAAATCTCACATGAACTTCTCTCGATACCTGGTACCATCTAGTGTACGAGGAGTTCATTCTGAAAGGAATGTCAATCTCTGGAATAATTTTATCTTTCTCCTCCATGTTTAAATGTTTATCCCACATTGTTGCCACTTTTATTTGTAGGTCTTCATGTTGCTCTTCAGGTATGTTCTGAAATCTTTACACAAAAGCTGCTCTTTCAACTTGAAGCCTCATAACATCTTGTTCCAAGGTAGATTGTCTGGTTCCCAAGTCTTGCATTTTGTCCTCCATTTCCTTTGTCTTTGCCTCTATTTTCTCAGTTGTGGTGTTCAGCTCTGCAATCTTCTGGGTGTTTACAGCAATTTGTTTTTGTAGTGCTTCCATACTGGTAGCAAACTGTTGGGTAATATATTTCATCGCTGTTTTAATATCTTGCATCGCAACTTTGATGGGATCTACAATTTCTGATATGGATGTTTGGATCGTACTTTGCATGAGGGCTTGTATCTCTTTATTTGGGGCTAATACCTTTAAGGCTGCTGAGCCTAGTATTCCTGGAGAGGTACCTAGTGTTTTTGCTTGCTTGACTTGACTCATCTTTCAGCATAATTGTCTAGAAAAACCTGGCTTTCTGCCAAGATTTTTCTTACACAGGTGCCTTAAATTGTTTATAGCTTCTCCAAGAGTTGTTATGGAACACCAAACCATAAGCCAAGGTCAGGCAGAGTGATTTTATTTCCCCCCTATGAATAATCCAGAGTCTATGTTCACTATGATGTGATTCCAAGGAAAGGTGGGGGAAATAGCTGTGGGGATGTGAGCAGATTTTCTGCCTTCAATTTATGACAGATCAATAGTTCAGAAAGAATCTTCACCCCTTTACAAAGCTCTTTTAAATCTTAAAGCAGTCTTAAAACAGTCCTATTCCTTCCTAGATGAATTAAATGTCAATCTTCCCAGTATTCCCAATATGATTTATAAGACCCCTTTAAAAATTTGTAAAGAGTGTTCACAAAAATCCACACTCTGCCCCAAATAGGGTAAAAATTGGGTTCATTGAAAATGGGTCTAGGTGGTTAAAATGTAAGCTGACACTGTATCATGCAATTTTAAATGCAAACACTGAGTTCATTTGAAATGTTGCCAAGTATGGAAAGTGAACGTTAGCTCTTGCAGACTTTCTCTCGCTTGCCGCTTGTAATGGGGGGGGGGGAACCTCCTGCCTGCGCTTTTCACACTTTTACAAGGCAAATTACAGTCCAGGTCCTTTTAGGACATAAACAATGGAAGTGTTACTCATGCCATTCTTATGCGCTTATTAGGCTGGGTTTCTAACCCTCCCCCTTCGCAGGAAGCACAGCTTGTGCCCAGAAGGTATGGGCTCCTCTTCTTGGTTCGCTGGAAGGTGATCAAAGGGATCTCCTCGAGAGTAGCCACTACACGAGGGCCCTGATCAAGCCTCTGCATCCACCCCCCTTCCGGGGTGGGGGGGTTGTGAGTCTTCGATCGACCAAAGACCCTTTGAAAACCAGGAAGTGGCAGAGTGCTGGAAGGCACGTCTGTGTTTGCCGCGCTGCAGCCTGTTTCTCTCGGCAATATCATGTCTTTAAAGCCAAACTAACCTTTTGCTATGATGGGTATTAGTGATTATTAATGAACTAGAGAAAATTAAATATGAAGAAGTATTTCAAAATGCCTTATTGGGGCAGTCACTTGACTTTTAAAACAATGGATCCCTCCCTGTTCAGATCTGCTTGTAAATGATGGAAAGTTAATTAAGGAGCTCCAAGGCATGTAGAGAATGATCCAGCTTTCCTATTGGTATACTGGATCTGAGACACTCTCTTCTGATACAGGCTTTAGCCAGTGACAATTCTAGGCCTCAATTCAGGGTGCAGGGTTAGCAAAAGATCCAAGGAGAAAAGGCTTGTCTGTTTAATAGAGTCTTAATGTGGGGAAATGCTCAGCTGAGGTTGTTCATGGCATCGGGGTGAATAGCATCACTGGATAGCTGGCAACACTACCCAGGAATATCAGTAATTACTTCACTTGATCAGGGCTAACATAAGCCCTATGACCATTGTGCAGTGCCCTGCAAATCAAAATGACTGTGCACATGCAAACATTGCTGTGAAAATATAGTGGCATTTCTAAAGCATTCTATGAATGTCTTGGGAAAGGGGGCTCTAGAGGACCTGAGGCATCCCACTTCCCCAGCAGTGATAAAAGGGTCACAAGCAACCTGGGGTGTCGTTGCGCTTCATGTGCGCTTCATGCTCTTTAGGCATGCAGATAGAACTCCGCTGACCAGGCACCA
>NW_015176003.1:270523-288346 GCF_001447785.1 Gekko japonicus
CAGGAATGTTCTGGGACTGGAATGACAGGCCCCAGAGTGGAAAGCCCCTAAGGGTAGCAGGAGTGTTCTGGGAGTGGAATGACAGTGTCTGAAAGTAGCAGGAGTGTTCTGGGACAGGAATGACAGGCCTCACAGTGGAATGACAGCCCCTGGGGGTAACAGGAGTGTTCTGGGACTGGAATGACAGGCCCCACAGTGGAATGAGAACCCCTGAGAGTTGCAGATTTACCCCCAATTCCAGTCCCAGAACACTCCTGCTACACCCTGAGGTTGTCATTCCACTCTGGGGCCTGTCATTCCACTCCCAGAACACTCCTGCTACCCCCACAGTTTCTCATTCCACTCTGGGGCCTGTCATTCCAGTTGCAGAACACATCATCTATTCCCAGGGGCTTTCATTTCACTGTGGGGTCTGTCAATCCAGTCCCAGTCATTCCTCTCTGGGGCCTGTCATTCAAGTCCCAGAACATGCTTCAAGCCTGTAGGGGAAGTGGGGCACACTCCAAGCCACGACTGTTGGTGAGAAATATATATATGTAGAAATGGAGAAAAAAGATGGTGCAAAGGCATGGTGGTTCGACACTGCGGTGAACATAGATTAAAAGAAGACTGCGAAAAGGGCCAATATTATGGGGTCAATAAAAGGAAGCTGTCCATGAAACACATAATTAATGTGTGGAATTCATCATAACCAAAATGTCAACTTGGCTCAAAAGAAAGAGTGGAGAATTGCACAAAAAATATTGATAAGCCTTAATTCCATGATGTTCAGAGGAAGTATGCTAAATTATGGGGAAAAATGGGGGGCAGGAGGTACTACATTCATCATGCTGCCTTCCAAGATTTCCTAGACTCCAGGCCAGTGTTACTGGAGAAGTAGATGGCTCTTTGGTAAAGCAACTCTTTTAAGCATGTTAACCAGCTTAAGCAAGATTTAACCAGCTGAGACAAATAGGGGGCCAGCTGACAGGCCTGACATAGTTAGAAAAAATCCTGCCCTGTATAGTCCTGGGATGATGGACTGCACTGCACTGAGAGATTTATTTATTATTTATTACTTTAGATTTGTATCCCGCCTAGCCAGGGCAAACTGGCTCAAGGCGGCATACACGATAAAATAGATAAAACAATAAATACATTAAAATTGTCAAAATTCACAAAACCAGCAATTTACATATATGTTAATAAATACAGATGGCGGTTGTTAGTATATAAGGTCTGAAGCATGAAGGCCATGCACCAACATGTGATATAGGGCTGTAACATGTTCAGTTTCCGATGGCTCCAGTGGTGTCTCCTAGTCGAAGGCCTGGTGGAAGAGCTCCATGTTACAAGCCCTGCGGAACTGTAGAAGGTCCTGCAGGGCCCTGATCAATGTTCCCTCTAAGTTGTGGAGTCTTGTGAGCAAAAATTCTCCTCTGTGAGCTCCTGGCATTAAAATTGTGAGCGAGCAGTTTGGCTACTGCATACATTAGTTTGCTCTGGAGTCATCCTTCCTGAGCTAAGACAAAAATGTGTGAGCTAAAAAACTGTGAGCTAGCTCACACTAACTCAGCTTAGAGGGAAAACTGGCCCTGATGTCCTCCAGGAGCTCATTCCACCAGTGTGGAGCCACCACTGAGAAGGCCCTAGCCCTCATGATGGCTGGTGTCTTTCGGGCCAGGGAGAGTAAGGCGATTTTGCGACCCTGACCTCAGTGCTCTCTGGGGCACATATGGGGAAAGACGGTCCCTCAGGTAGGCAGGACCCCAACCATACAGGGCTTTAAAGGTCAAAACCAGCACCTTGAAACGAATCCAGTATGCTATTGGCAGCCAGTGCAGTGCCTTCAGCGCAGACTGGATGTGATCCCATATGGAGACACCCATCAGCAACCTGGCTGCCACATTTTGCACTAGCTGCAGCTTCTGGATTTGGGACAAGGGCAGCCCCATGTAGAGAGCATTGCAGTAGTCTAATCTCGAGGTGACCATAGCATGAATCACTGTTGCTAGGTCATTGCGTTTGAGAAAGGGAACCAACTGCCTAACCAGCCGTAGATGGTAAAAGGCTGACCTGGCAGTGGCTGCTACCTGGGCCTCCATTGTTAAGGCAGCATCCAGGAGCACTCCCAAGCTCCTGACTCTCAGCACTGGCAACAATGGCACCCCATCAAAGGTCGGTAGTGGGATCCCTACCCCTGATCTGCTCCAACTCAGGCACAGGACCTCCGTCTTCATTGGATTCAATTTCAATCGGCTCAGTCTAAGCCAACCCGCCACATCCTGAAGCGCCCGCTCCAGCTCATCCGGGTTAGAGTCAGACTGACTGCCCAACAACGGGTAAAGCTGGGTGTCTTCGGTGTATTGATGGCACCCTAGCCGATGCCTCCAAGCAATCTGGGCAAGGGGGCGCATGTAGATGTTAAATAACATCGGGAATAACACTGCCCCTTGAGGAACACCGCGTGCCAGCGGGTATCTCAGGGACGTCTGTTCCCCTAACACCACCCTCTGTCCCCGACCTTGGAGAAAGGAGACAAGCCATTGCAAGGCAAGCCCCTGGATCCCTATGTCGGAAAGGCGGTGGATCAGCAACTGATGGTGGACCATGCTGAATGCTGCCGACAGGTCCAAGAACAACAGTACTGCCGTGCCATCTCAATCCAGATGCCTCCAGAGGTCATCTGTGAGGGCGACCAGTGCTGTCTCTGTCCCATGGCCTGGCCAGAAGCCGGACTGGAATGGGTCTAGTGTGGAAGTGTCATCCATAAAGCTCTGCAACTGAATCGCCGCCACTCTCTCAAGTTGTTTGCAAATTGGAGACCGGCTGGTAGTTGGCCAATTTGACCAGGTCCAAGGATGATTTTTTCAGAAGATGGTGGACCATTGCTTCCTTGAGTGCTCCTCAGAGAAGGACTTGTTGATAAAAACCCTGAGGGCACCTCGCAACCCCTCATGGCCAGCTTTTATGAGCCACGAAGGGCACGGGTCAAGGCTGCACGCTGTGGGGCATACTTTTGAGAGCAATCTGTCAACTTCCTCAAGACTGAATGGACTGAAATAATCCAGAATAGGACCAGAAGATGCGCACGGAGCCTCGAGTTCACTCACTGTCTCAACTGTGGCGAGGAGATCATGGCGGAGCAGCAGGACTTTATCTGCAAAGTAGCTTGCAAAAGCCTCACAGCTGGTATCCAATTCCCTAACATTTGGTCTGCTCTGTGGCAGCTCTGTTAATGACCAAATAGTTCTAAACAATTGTGCCAGGTGTGAGCTACCATGACCACGTAGAACTCTCTCTTTGCAGCTCTGACTGCCATCTCATAGGATCTCATAAACATCCTATAAGACGCTCTTGTTGCTTCATCACGAGCATGCTGCCACCATCTCTCTAGTCGTCTGAGCCCTCGTTTCATCTGCTGCAGCTCTTCTGTGAACCAAGGAGCCCACTTAGAATGGGGATGCAGAGGGCATCAGGGAGTGATCTCATTGATGGCAGCCAAGAGTCAGCCATGCCAATCCTTGACTAGCTCACCGAGTAAGCTGCCAGGGGGCATAGGATCCTATAGAGCCATCTGAAGCCACTGAGGGTCCATCTGGCTCAGCGGGTGAGCTAAAATGCGCTCTCCGCCCAAACAGGGTCAGGGTGCCATGTTAACATGGGCCTTCAGGGCATGGTGAAACTACCATCGCAGTAACCCGGTCCACTGTAACCCCCGCCGTGAAGATCAAATCAAGCATGTGATCGGCTCCCTTAAGGATCATTTTCTGAGTGAGCTTCTGAGGTCTCAAAGGACATTCTACTTGCCACATATGATGCAGTCCAGCTGATGTGCTGGCTCATTTAAGAGCCTAAGTATTATTACCGGAGAAGCAAGTTACTGCAGCTGGGAAAAATATTCTTCCAGCTTCATTTAGACCAGAAGATGACTTCCTACTTTGACTCAGCTGATCTGGCCATGTGAATCCATGCTATGGCTATACTGAGGTTCAAGGCAGATTGGGAGGGGAGGAATGGCTGAGGAAAGGACTTCACCCTCAGCCAATGTTGCTCTTGCTCCTAGCCTGTTGTTGCTCTTCCCTTCCAGAAGAGGGAGGGTCAACCAAGCCAGCCCCAAGCAGGAGATGCTTGGCCAAGCTGGGTAGACAGAGCAAGGCCAGGCAGGCCCATCTTATCTCTTGCTTGGTGAAGTAGCAGGAGATGCTTGGCCAAGCTGGGTAGTTGACAGAGCAAGGCCAGGCAAGCCCATCTTATCTCTTTCTTGGTGAAGTGAGGCCAGTTAAGTGTATCTCATCCCTTGCTGTGTTGAGCCTGGCCCATGTGGGTCTGGAGGCCAGGAGGGTGCATCTGTCACCATAGTAAGCCCTCCTCCCCCATGCCTCTGGTTCATGCCCACCCCTCTCTTTGGATTGACTCTGGCAAAGGCTGGCCCATAGATTTGAGTAGCCCCAGTGGTGGCCTCGTCTTGACCTGAGTAGCTCAGGCTAGCCCAATCTCATCAGATCTCAAAAGCTAAGCAGGTTGCCCTTGGTTATTATTTGGATGAGAGACCACCAAGGAATAGCAGGTCACTAACTCAGAGGCAGCTTTGCTGGACCCTGCACCTGGCTTGTTTCAGCCCAAAGCCACCTTCCCTGGGCTGCAGCCTGGGAAATTCAGAGGTGCAAACCACAACAACAACAAAAACCCAAGACAACTGCTGCTGCTAATGGTAAGCACCTGAACTCAAAAAATTACATGGAAAATTACCAGTATTCACCCCCATTAATTAGTAAGAGGAGGGAAGGCTGCATGATATAGCCTGATCTCCTCGGATCACAGAAACGAAGCATGGTTAGTACTTGGAAGGAAGACCACAAAGTAAGATTCTTTAGAGGAAGGCAATAGCAAACTACCTCTACCTCTCACTTGCCTTGAAAACCCCTTTGGGGTCACCATAAGTCAGATATGACTTGATGGTGCTTTACACACACACAATTAGCAATCACTTAACCACATTTAGGCCTGGGTCACACGGGCCAGATATCGTGGGGGGGAGGCGTGGTTAATTGCCCCGGCGCAGTTCGATCTGCGATTACATGATCAGACACGCCAGCTGTGCCGGCAGGTAAATGAGGGACCAGAGGGGAATGCTGCATGCCAGCGCGATCACACTACGGGAGTCTGGAGGCAGCCCGTGGCAAACATTTACTAGTACTTTGGAGGTACTACTTTTTTAACACGCATTTTCTGTGGTAAGCCACGGGTGCGCTCCACTTCCCAGATGTTGGGGTGTGATCGCACCTGGATAATCCACCCACCATCTGTGCCTCTCCCACAGCAACTTTGCCGTGTGACCGGGGCCATAAAAAAGTTTCCATCTACTTAACCTTGAAACTGAGAACACCAGTTTGAGTTTTTCAATTGGCCTTAGCTGCGGTGGCTCAAGTGGACACTGGCCTAAATACATTTAGGACTGAAATGTCAAATCTCTCACTTGAAAAATGTGTAGCTGAATCCCATGTCACCTTTATATATTGCACACTCCTGCCTTTCTCTGTGATGGGACAGGTTTAGATAATAATGGTGATTCATACAGTGTAGTCTACAGTGTAGACACAAAGGCTTCCCATGGCTTATAACTGTCTGCAATGATGTTTGTATGTGCACTCAGGTCTCTACACTTGGCAAGGTGGAAGAATCCACATTGTCTGTAAGGACATTGCTCTATGCCCAGAGTGAACTGAACTGTACCCTTTGAATACAAAACACATACCTACTATTAAACTTCACAATGAGTTCAGATTGTCCCACATGAAATTATCAATCATGTTCATGTATATTTATACAGCATATTTAAAATAAAAAATAGTTCAAGACAAATACATTTTATTGGACATGGATAAGTTGCTTGTAGACTTCCTCAGTAATTTGTATCTATTTGCTTCTGAAAGTATTCCATCCTTAACCAAAGAGCTGAATTAATTTTGTGCATCTTGACCAAGATTAAGATGCTTGTTAATACATGAAAGAAATACAATAAGCAACAACATGTCTCCTCTTAAGAGGTTAAATTATACGGTCCTCTGAACAATGTTCTAAATCAAAGACACATTTTGCTGCAACAAAATGAATGAGCCTTTATTACAAAGATATATCAAAGATGATGTGTTGGCATTTTATTTGCCCATTTCATTCTCCAACAAAAATGATCTTTGTGATAATGTTTTCAGGCAGCTATTTTGGAGTTGATGAAGTTGGTTTTCTAATCAAGAAGGGTGATCTTAAGAGTCAAGTGAAATCAGAAACTCCTAGCCAGAAAGTGATGAAGAAATGAATTCAATGACAATTTAAGAAATATATATCAAAATAAAGATGATTATGAAAGTACTGTGTAATGATTTCTTGTTTTAGTGTGTGTGTGTCTTTAAATTTTGTTTGACTACAGTACTGTAAGGGCAATAGGGGGAGATGAGTGTGCTGTGATTGGCTGATGACTGAGAAGGTGGGAGGAAATGTTCTGAGAGGAATCTTTGTGTGTGCCTGCGTGTTTTATGACAGAGTTCAGTGTTCTGTGTGTGTCTTTGGAGAGCGAAGTGTGAAAAGCTTAAAAGAGAGTCAGTGGAACTCTAAAAATATTGAGAGAGAGTCTATAAGGAAAACAAGCTGTGTCTAAACTGTTACCGAACCTCCTCTAAGGACGGTTCCGGGAGCCCAATCTGAATTATCTACGACAGTGGGTGTGGCGTGAGTTCTTGCCAATGTATACAAGGTCAGATTGGCCCAACAGAACGCTACTAATTCCCAGGAATTGAGACAACACGCTAGGTTTATGAATAAATGTTGCCTTTTACTAAACAGTTCTCAAGCATACAAAAATGATAGGATTATTTATAGTGTTACTGCAACCACAGGTTCCCTTGATGATCCAGACGAGCCAATAGGCTGGTTCTAGGATCCTCTCCTTCTATTTTCTCCGGATGCGAAGCTAGGTTAGTTCACATGACCACATGTAAGGGTGACCGCATGTGCGATTGCCATTAGAACACAGCAGCCGGTTTGGCTACATATATGAGAAAGAGAGAGAATCCTGTCAGAGGGAATTTTGGTGTCTGAGAGACTGGTGTGACACCAAGCTTACTAGTTATATTTTACAAGTTCCTTTTTTTCAGAAACCTATTTTGTTCTTATTTTAATAAATCCATTTTTGTTTAAATATTCCAGAATTCAATACAGTACATAGACCTCTGAAGTGCCCAGACCCTGGATTACACTACCAAAGGAGAGAGAGTTGGAATTTTAAATTCCTGGTGGCAGCAGAAACTACTAAGTTCATATACACAAAGTGGGAATTAAAAAGTAAAACCGTTTTCCCCATAAGCTAGCAAGTCACAGAGTGTGATTTAAAGGTAAAACAGTCTCCCCCCTCCATAGGAAGGATGCCAGATACTGATTCAGTGAAATCATAGCATTAATTAATTATTGTGTGTGTGTTATAATGTAGATGTTCTATCTGCACTGAAAGTGTCTACATAATTACTTTAGTATGTCTTTCTTTTTTGTTATATTTAGTAAAAAAAACCCACCCAATTTGCTGCAAGTAAACAGCAGTTCACAACCATTTTGGATACCTTTATCCAAAGGATTTAATGAGGGCTGGAGTAGGAATTGAGGGTATGATCCAGTGTTCTTTTCAAATTGATGCATTCAAATTGATGTTACTAGAGTTGCCAACTTCCAGGTGGGGCCTAGAGATCTCTTGGACTTACAGTTCATCTCCAGACCACATAGATCAGTCCCCCTGGATCAAATGGATGATTTGGAGGGTAGCCTGTATGGTGTATAATTACCATGCTCATCCCCCAAACCCCACCCTTTCCAGGCTCCACATCCAAATCTCCAGGAATTTCCAAACCCAGAATTGGCAACTCTGTTACCCCTCCTCCAAGTATTCATCTGGTCCTCCACCTATGTGCTCCCCTCAGATCTTTGCATATTGCCAAGGATTTTGGGGAAATGTGACTTCTCATAATCCATGGGACCTCTGCTATTGTGAGAGCAATAATGAAAAATGATGAATTGTGATGTTTCCTAGGCAAATTATACAGAGGGAGATGAGTCAATCTGTTAACTGGCTGGGCCCCTTTTCCCTTCTGTGCCTTGGCAAATGACCCCATCTTTATTTCTTTCTGCTGAAGGATAGATAGATAGATGATAGATAGATAGATAGCTATAGCTATAGATAGATAGATAAGATATAGATATAGATAGATAGAGATATAGATAGATAGATAGATAGATAGATAGATAGATAGATAGATAGATAGATAGATAGATAGACAGACAGACAGACAGACAGACAGACAGACAGACACAGGCCCCGGTCACACGGGCAGGAAAATGCAGGGGGGGGAGCGTGGCTGTTTGCCCCGGAGCAAAATAACGTGCGGCTGCGTGATCAGACGTCCCGTCGAGGTCCAGTCAAGGTCCCGTGGTTAGGGGGGAGGTGCCGATCACAGGACAATCCTGCGGCACGGCAAAGAAGTGGCCTCCCTAGCAAAAGGCTCCAGGTTTAACCCCTTCCAGGGCTTCAGAGGAATGTAACGTGTCCTCCGACCAGTCCCCTCCAGGAGGAGCTTCAGCTGGGCCGCCCTCCTGGCACGCACCTCCCCCTCTGCCACCCGGTGCAGAGAGTTCCTCTTGAGCAGGCCGAGCCAGGAGTTGAGGGGGGTACGGAAAAGAGGAGGGGGCTGTGTTGTTTATTTTTAAACGAAGTGTGCGCATGCACCGTTGGGTGCTTGTGTGCATCCTGTGGAGACTTTAAAAAAACACCTTTTAGTGATGGGACATGGGCGGGTGCCGGATGCCACGACCTACTACCGGAAACCCGATCAGGCGCCTGCCCTTGCCCCGCGGTTTCCGGAAACTAGTACCTCGGAAGTACTAGTTTTTTACCCTGCATCTTCGGCGGGAAGCCTCGGGTTTGTCACAGGAGTTCTACGCTTCCCAGATGTGGTGCTGTGATCGCACCTGGAAAATCCGCCTATCTTCCGTCTCTGTAGTGTGGCTAATGTTCCATGTGACCGCAGCCACACATAAGCATACATATTTACATCAAATTGTATCAAACCTAGCTTCAGTGGAAATTGGTTTACAGAACACATTTTTCTGGGGGGCCCTTCTGCCACAGCTCACTATGTCCTCAGAAATGCTACCTGTGAATTTCATGGGACTCCCCAGAACAGCACTCATCAAGATGTGGGGGCTGCAGTGGTATAAGTTATTGACTAAAATTGCCTCCCTCCTCCACTTCTCCACTATTGCAAAATTACCATTGCATACAACCCAATGTCTGCCAAAGATAATAGGTGGCTTAAGGAACACGGCTTAATATTTATCTATTTATACCCTGCTTGCTTCCCAAGTGAGGATCCAAAGCTGTTTGCAACATCATTCTCTCTTCTACCATTTTACCACTAAAACCACAGCCCTGTGAGCTAGGTGAGGCTGATACAGAGTTACTGGCCCAAGGTCACCCAGTGAGCTTAGCTTTTTGTGCACTTTTACATTTTATACCAACATTTAAAATATTTCCTATATCTTACAGAATTCCCATCATGGATGTTCAAGTTCACTGAACATCAGCCTTGACTTGCCTAGCCCATTCATTACAACATAACCCACACTGATAGAGGCTGTCAACAGGGAGTGCCATCTGTTCAATATCTGGTGATTTACATGTTATTAATTGGGTCCTCTTCTCCCAAGTTACTGTGGAGAAGTGCTTGTATAATGGGTGATTTGTAACCAGTCTGTAAGTCTTAATGGTAAAATCAAAGACTAAATCGAGATACAAGAACCTGAAACTGAAGAGTTGGATTTAGGTGCTGCATTGTGATCAGTTGACTGACTGAATGAAGAGTCACCCTGCAAGATTATACAAATTTGCTGTCTCTTTCTGCTGTGAAGTGGTTGAATCTTTCTTTTGCAACTGTCCCTGAATTACAGAGATATGGTCAGCACAATGCAGATTTTAATAATAAAAATGATAATTAAAAGTGCCTGAACAACTTGGCGCTCTATAGAAAGTGTGACATCATTGTATATGCAAAAATACATGGTTTGGTTATTTTTATTTATTTATTGACTTCATTTAAACTCTGCCTTCTCCCTCATGGGGACCCAAAGCAGCTTATATCCTTCTCCTCTCCTCCATTTTATCTTAACAATAACCCTGTGAGGTAGGTTTGGCTGAAAGTATGTAACTGGCCCAAGGCTACCCAGCGAGCTTCCATGGCAGAGTGGGGATTCAAACCTGAGTCTCCCAGAACCTGAGTGTCCCTAGTTCAACATTCTAACCGCTACGCCACACGGGTTACTTATTAAACCAATCGGTTGTTACTCCCATGGGGGTTTCATGGAATATGCTTATAAGAAACACAAAGGAAAAACAAATTCTGTGCCAAACCAATGTCTACTTTTGTACAGAGACAAATTACAAAATATATTAGTAAAACAAAGGTTTTACAGCCTTCATGAAAGACTTGCACTCATTTGGTCTGAGTTAATTCCTTTATGTTGGGGTGAAATGAAGACACACACTGCAGCAGACCATTCTCCACAGATGGCTTGTTTCATTGCTTGGTTTTCACTGCAACTAATGACAAAAAATCCAAAATCACACAAGTATGACATTGCAAATAGCATTAAAGCTTCCAAAGGTTCTATTCCAAGTTCAGGAGACACATGCTTTGGCACCATTATATGGGATGG
Organism: Gekko japonicus; assembly: GCF_001447785.1. Lineage (NCBI taxonomy): Eukaryota > Metazoa > Chordata > Lepidosauria > Squamata > Gekkonidae > Gekko > Gekko japonicus. The sequence goes on from NW_015176003.1 coordinate 281,258, forward strand.
ACAAATTGGAAACAAACACTGAGGAATACCCTTCTTATCACACGGCCGCACAGATATTCTGTTGAGCAACTGTCCAAAAACATCTCACTCCTCTCATTTAGCACAGTGCTTTTTGACTTATCAGAAAGGTGAAGTAATTTAGAAAGTTATCCTAAGCAGGTCTACTCTAAAGGAAGTCCCATTTTATTCAATGGGGGTTTCTCCAAAGAAATTTTCGGGTGGCAGCGTTATTCATTGGCTTAAATTATAATGATACACAGTACTACAATCCTAAACAGTCATACCCTTTTAACCTAACAGATTTAAAAGGGTGTAACACTGGACTGCATTGTTTAGGATTGCACTGCTAGCCCCATTAGTTTAAATCCAGTGCATTGTGACTAAATTAGAGTGAATTATATTCTGTTCAATTCAAGCTTTTTATCAGTGTCATCTTAGTCTCAGGCACCATCTCCTACTAAAATTGTTTTCCCTGTATGGGGATGTTCCAAATCCTCTCTGGCACAGGATTTATTTTGACAAGATTTGGGGTATTTTTGTTTTTTGTTTTTCCTGGTACTGTTTCCAGGACAAAAAGAAGGGCTCTGGAAATGAACACTGACTAACCACAATGCAAAGAAACAAACAAACAAAAAACTGCTAAGTACATGACAGGACAATTCACAATGCTGACTGAGCAAGGCCTATGCCATGAAATGACAAGAAAAAGTTCACAGCAACTGAAACATATAAGCACCATATCACTGCAATACATACCCAGGTGCAGTTATGCAGATGCTTAATGGCCCAATCACCCAATGCTACAATTAATTATCCAGAAGGCACTGTCAGCTTTTGCTGGGTATAAACTTCCCCTCCAGAACAATTTTTCAAGCTGTTATGACGTTATCAGGCAAACACCTGAGAGTTCTTTAAAAAAAAATAATAATCAGAGAGTGGGGGGTGCAGAGAGGCAGCTGCCTGGCAGCCACATAGGAATCAATGTGGGGAGCACATTTTACCCCTTTTGACCCACTTAGGGGTGGAATTTCTAAAAATCCCTTCTTAGCGAGCACCTATGCCACGGTAGGAGCGCTCTCCTTAAATTTGGTGTCTCTAGGTCTAGCGGTTTGACCTGGGCGTTGATTTTACGGTGAGGGGACTTTCTTTTATATACTATAGATTAGTATATAGATTTATACTATAGATTAGTATCACATGCCAGTGGAATTGGGTTGCCAGGTTTGGGTTGGAAAATACCTGGATACTTTGAGAGTGGATCCAGGAGAGGGCAGGGTTTAGGGAGGGGAGGGGCCTCAGCATGGTGCAATGCCATAGAGTCCACCCTTCAAAGCAGCCATTTTATCCAGTGGAGCTGATCTCTGTCAACTGGAGATCAGTTGTAATAGCAGATCCTCAGGCCCCACCTGGAGGCTGGCAACCCTGCAGTGGAAGAACCTTAGTATACATCAGTGTTTGGTTGATGCAACCTATGTCTATTTTGCATAAAGTGATCTAATTCCAGAGATAAATTTAATTCCAGAGACCTTTTAGGAGTCAGGGTCTGGAGTCTCATAATCCAATGTGCTTCCCCCCCCCCTTTCAGTAGCAGCCTTTTGCACAGCCCAAAAGGTAAAGTCAGAGGGAATGTGACTGTTCTCAGTAAATGGAGAACTTGCTCGTTTTGCTTTAATATTACTTTTGCTCTGCTATGTATGATCTTAAATTCCTTGTTGTTTTTCCAACAGTTTGTAAAATCCTTTAGTATATATATCATCCTTATACTAATAGCGAAGTTGCCCCCGTGAGTGCGGATATCTAAATCCGCGCTCCGGGGGCAGCTGGGGGGCAGGGAGAGGTGTGTGCATTACAATTTCTTTTTTATTTGTATTATTTTAATACAATACAAAAATAAACATTTGCATAAAATGGAACGGATATTCAGTACTAAGCTGGACAAGAATCAGGACAAATTGAAGCATCATGAAGGGCAGAGGCTTCAAAATTTCACAAGGTCTTGATAATAGTGATTATTGGGGAGAAAATCCCCATTAGACAGGTATGCAACCACTGGAAACCAAATGACTTGAAAAGTGCATAGACAGCCACCTGTGAAGTGTTCTGTGAAGCATTTTTTCTAGGAGAAAATATTCCCATAATCTGTTTTTCCAGTTATTCAGGGAGGGGGCAGCTTCGTCTTTCCATTTTTGGGCAATCACAAGTCTTGCAGGAGCAAATAGCATAGCAATTAACAACGTTTTTGTTTTGTTTTCCATAGGATTAGACACATTCATATGGCGGCGAGGGAGGATTGTGCTCACCCTCCTGTCCCTTGGAGTTAAGAATTAAAAACTAAGAACAAGTGGCAACGCAACGAAAACTGTGCACCCGATTTGATAAGATGCTCCAGTCTGATGTTGAGACTAATAATATTAGGTATGGGGTGTGTAAGCGCTCCTTACTGAACTGTCCCTCTCTGGTCGACCAGGGTCAGAGAAGATGCGCTAGCCTGGCCTGTGTGGCTAGAGCCTCACTACTTACCACCCCGGACTGGCGTGAAGTTCTTGCCAGGGCTGGTAGTTCGATCGGCGGCTGGGCGATCCAGGAGTGGGGAGAGTGGCAGCCATATTGGGACGGTGGTCCTCGAGGAGCTTCCGAGTTCCCGGTCACGGTGGCAATGGTGGTTCCGCAGGCGTGGTGGGTGAGCCTGGGGAGGGTTCCCCCCCTTGGAGTCCCCCCAAACAGCCCTGGAGGCCCCCCAGCCAGTCTGATGCTGGGACAGCGAGCCCATACCATCTTTGGCAACAGAGCCGAGGCGTTTCCAAATGCCCAGTGGCTGCGGTGGCGGTGAGGAAGGTGGTCCCAAGGACAGTGACGGATGAGCCTGGGAAAGGTTTTTCCCTCCCTTGGAGTCCCCCCGACCAGCCTGATGGTGGGACAGTGAGGTTACATCATCCTTGGCGACAGAGCCGGCGGTGAGCCCTGGGTGGCTGGAACCCCAAGGGTCGTAGAAGAACACAGGCCAGGGCAGTGCTGCTGTGGTGAAACCGACTGGGAGGAGCAGAGATGGCCGGTAGGACTTGGACCCTGGCCCAGAGACGTTTGAACTGGTCGGACTGGGAGGGCGTGAGCGATTGGGGAGTGGAGCTTACAGCCAGAGAGATCGTGGATAGCGCGGCAGCCAGAGAGATTGTGGATAGCGCAGTGCCTCTAGTGGCTACTGCAGGGAAGGCTGCCAGGATTTTTCTGTCACCCCCCTGCAGATGGGGAATTAGAACTGGAGCCCTAGGGATTGGTACAAGTGCTGATACTAGGGAGTTGATTAGAGGAGTTTTGTCTGCTAATAGTGTTGTGTATATGTTTTAGATTGCTAGTTAGTTTATTTTAAGCTACCCCTGTTAGAGATTAGGTTTGGTAGTTGATGGGGTAGCATTGTAGAAGATTTTTTAGTGCAATCATTAGGGGTTTTGTAGCAGAGTAGGCAGGTTATGTTAGCTATCAGCATTGGTGTATAAATTGATGTTCAGCCCTCAAGGGCTAGCATTAGCTGGCTACCAGTGGTTTGATGTGTCTACATAGACCAACTGTGGCAGCAATGCCTGGACAGCAAATTCCAGTGCTCTTGGGGCAGGGAAGGTTTAGTGGTGAGCCTAGGCAGAGTATCAAGGGAAGGGCACAGAGAAATAGAATGGCTCAGCGCCCTTCCAACCTACAGCCCATCCCAAGGGTTGTTGGCAGTGGGGCCAGGATTGAAAAAACCCCTCCGGCATTGGTGCTGTGCAATGCCAGATCCATTAACAATAAGACCACAGTCCTTTGGGACTTTGTGCTGGAACAACGGGCTGACCTGGCGTGTGTGACTGAGACCTGGGTGCAGGATGTGGAGACTGTGGCTCTCGCCCAGCTTGCCCCACCGGGTGTCTCAGTCCTCCACCAATCTCGAACTAGGGGGAGGCATTCGGGAGGCTTACTCCTTCAGGTTGCTCCCTCCCGTGGAGATCGTGGGCTTGGAGTGTGTCGGCCTGACGCTGAAGGCTGAGGAAAGTTTGGCAATTTGGCTGGTGTACTGACCACCTAACGCACCGGCCAGTAGCCTGCCATCCCTGCTGGAGACCGTATCAGGCTGGGTGTTGAAGCACCCTAGACTGATAGTCTTGGGTGATTTCAACATCCATGCCAGGCTAAGGACCTAGTGTCATCCATGGCGGCACTGGGACTCTCTCAATTCGTATCAGCCCCCATGCATCGGGCTGGTCACACACTCAATTTGATCTTCGCGGCTGGCATGATGGTGGACCAGATTACTGCAGTAGTAGTGCCATGGTCGGATCATTATGCCCTGAAGGCCCATCTGAATGTTCCACCTTGACCCTGTTTAGGCAGCAAGTGGATTTTAGCTCGCCAGTTGAGTCAAATAGACCCTATGTGGCTTCAGATGGCCCTGCGGGCGCTCCGCCACGACCTCCCCACCACAGTTGAAACAGTAAGTGAACTCGAGGCCCCTTGCATGTCCTCGGTTCCGGGTTTAGAGTGTTTCAGCCTACTCAGCCTGGAGGAAGTTGACAGACTGCTCGTATCTGTATGCCCAACCACATGCAGCCTTGATCCGTGCCCCTCCTGGCTCATCAAAGCGGGCCACGATGGGTTTCGAGGTGCCCTAAGGGAGATTATCAACAAGTCCCTCTCAGAGGAGCAGTTCCTGGGGGCACTCAAGGAAGCGATGGTCCACCCGCTCTTGAAAAAACCCATCTCTGGGCCCGGCCGAATTGGCCAACTATCGGCCGGTGTCCAATTTGCCCTATTTGGGCAAACTTATCAAGAGGGAGGTGGTGTTACAGCTACAGGGCTTTCTGGATGATGCTTCTATCCTAGGTCCTTTCCAGTCCTGTTGCCGCCCAGGACATGGGACGGAGACAGTGCTGGTCGCTCTTGCTGATGACCTCAGAAGGCATCTGGACCGAGGCGGCGTAGTGGCACTGTTGTTTTTAGATCTGTCAGCTGCGTTCGACATGGTCGACCACCAGTTGCTGACCTGCCGCCTCGCCAGCGTGGGGATTCAGGGGCTCGCCCTTCAATGGCTTGCCTCTTTTCTCCAAGGTCGGGGACAAAGGGTGGTTCTACATGGGGCTGCCTTTGTCGCAGATCCGGAAGTTGCAGCTGGTGCAGAATGCTGCAGCCAGGCTTTTGATGGGTTTCCCTAGGCGGGAGAACATCTGGCCTGTGCTGAAAGCGCTGCACTGGCTGCCAATAGCGTACCAAATTCACTTCAAAGTGCTGGTTCTTACCTTTAAAGCCCTATATGACCAGGGTCCGACATACCTAAGGGACCGCCTTTTCCCATATGTTCCCCCAAGGGCACTACGGTCGGGGACGCAATGTCTGCTGGTGATTCCAGGCTCCAAAGATGCCAGGTATGTTGCTACCAGGGCCAGGGGTTTTTCGGTGGCGGCTCCTACCTGGTGGAATGAGCTCCCGGAGGAGATCTGGGCCCTGCGGGACCTTGCCCAATTCCACAGAGCCTGCAAGACAGAGCTCTTCTGCCAGGCTTTCGAGTAGGAGTTGCCACTACTCCCACCACTACCTCCACCACCACCACCAACTGAATTGGGTAACAGTGGGGGGTGAGAGGGCTCTGTGTTAAATGAACTACAGCGCTGTGTGGATCTGATACCACTGAACTGGGACTGCTATCCCCAAGAAGCCATCTTGTTACTGAAGACTTTCCTGAAACATCTTGAGCACTTTGTACTGTTTTAATTGATTGATTGCTTTATCTTGTTTTTAATTGTTTTAACTATTGGCATTTATGCCCTATCTGTGAGCTGCCCTGAGCCCGCTTGCGGGGAGGGCGGGCTATAAATTTAATAATAAATAAATAAATAAGAAATCAAGTTAGAGGACTTCTGGAAGGTCAGGTAAGAGAACTCCAGTGATGAGTTTGATTTGGGTAATGATTTGTAACCAAAACTTGTGTATCTCTGGACATTGCCACCAGCAGTGCAAGAAATCTCCTACAGAAATATTCTTCCTCCTCCAGAAATCTCCTTCAGAAATATTTTGCTTTGTGGGTTTATTCTGTGCAATTTGGCCAGTGTCATGTACCAGCGATGTAAGACTTTAAACACATTAAGTCTTATAGCAAATACTTTTGAAGAGAAGTTGGGCGATTTCCAAATAGTCTCTCAGTCTTGAGATCGGATGCGGTTGTTGCATTCCATTTGCCATATCATTGTTGGGTTTTTTTTTTACTAGGCACTAGATTAGACATCAGGACTTTATAAATTTTCGAGATAAGGTCTTTGTTGGTCCCTGAAGAATGAAATAGTATCTGCTCAAAAGCATTTAGAGGTTTTTCAAATACTTTTTGTTGCTTTAAGTCATTGGAAAAGATGCTGGATCTGAAGGTAGCTGAACCAGGGAATTTTTTTTATTCGTTCTTGCCTCTAACTCAGCTTTGGTGAGAGGAAGTCCTTTCTTTGTCAGATCAAATAGGTGAGAAAGTCTTGCTTTCCTCAAGCCTGAAGAAATCGTTCCATCTTTTCCACGGGAAAACCAGTATTGACTAAGAAAGGAGGAAGTTTGAGACCAAGGGGGTAGAAAGAGTTTCCTGTAACAATCCCATACTGTCAAAGCTCTTTGCAAATATTGATTTTGCTTGCATTCTTTAGGCCTTTCAGCTGGGGTTTTCCAGAAATGTCTTTCCAACATTTTGTAAAATCCTTTACCAAACTGGATTTATATACACACACAAAAGGGGTGGACCCGCGATACTCGCACGGGGGGGGGAGGAGGCAGAGGAGGAAGCAAGAGGAGGAAGTAAGTACCCCCCCATCCTGCTGGTTCCCCCCTGTCCTCCACCCCCTCCATCTCCCCCCATTGCCTCTCCCCCCAGCTCCTCTTCCCCCCCAACCCGCACCCAACCCGGCACTGAAGCAAGGGGCGAGCGGGAAGCCGCTCGGCCCTCGCTGTTTTCCCCCCTCTTGAGCTTCCTTATCAGTTGCATTCAGCAACCTCTCTTCAGTTTGGTGTAGTGGGTAAGTGTGCGGACTCTAATCTGGGAGAACCGGGTTTGATTCCCCACTCCTCCACTTGCACCTGCTGATGTGACCT
>NW_015176003.1:288768-293904 GCF_001447785.1 Gekko japonicus
CGAAACTACCTCTCTCTCTCTCTCTCTCTCGCCGATTGGCCCTCGCCGGTCTGGCCCCCCCCTCCCTGCTCGCCACTTGCTGCTTCCCTCCCAAGCGGTGGCGGCAGTTACAGAGCGTCCCCTGCGCATGTGCAGGGGACGCTCTGTGACTTTTGGGGGGATTTAAACATCCCCCCAATTTTTAAAAAACATTTAGGATTTTTGTGCACACATGGGGACTGCCCCACGTGTGCACAAACCTCTCCCTGCCCCCCAGCTGCCCCCGAAGCACGGATTTAGATATCCGCACTCACGGGGGCAACTTGGCTATTAGTATATGTGTGTGTGTGTGTGTGTGTGTGTGTGTGTGTGTGTGTGTATATACTTATTTTAAAAGATTGATGAACTCTTTCATATTGCATGTTAACTTGAAACAATTACAATTTCCACAGGCAAAATGTCCCCGGAAAGGATTAGTGCCTGGTAAAACTCTTTGATGACTAATACATTTGAGTGTCACTAAACTTTTTTGGCAAATAGGCAAGTCTTTTAGTGTCTCCTGAAGCTCTCGAGAAAAGGGGGTCTCTTCACCTCTTCGGGGAACCCATTCCACAGACTGGGACTCACAATGGAAAAGATCCTGAATGTGGTCAGTGCCAGAAGGCCACTATAAATTGGGGGAGAGCCGGTAGTTGGCAGCCTAAAGATTGCAGTCGGGTGCACAGGAACATATGGGAGGAAATACTAAGCCAAGGATGTTGTTGTGCTACCTCCTGTATTTCACCTGAGGTATGGGACACCACTGGTTAAACCTGCTTGGGTAAAGGGTCTATAAGTAGACACAAACCCTTCATTGCTTAACCAGTTTGCTGAGGAAGTGGGATGAGGCTTGGCACCTCTTGCACAGCTAACTGTGCAGCCTAAGATAAACAGGGCTGGCAATAACACTGGGCAAGCCTAAAGCCAGAATGGTGTGCCCAGATACTGGCAACCAGTGTGCTGCACTTGCAATCCACACATAATGAGTTGAGTGAATGGTCTAAAGATGCAGATGAGCCATTTAGAAGAAGAAGAGAAGAGATTGGATTTATACCCCGCCCTTCACTACCCAAAGGTGTTCCAGAGCGGCTTACAAACTCCTTTCCCTCCCCCTCCCCACAACAGACACCCTGTGAGGTGGGTGGGGCTGAGAGAGCTCTGGCACCAACTGCTCTTTTTCAAGGACAGCTGTGCCAGAGCTTGTGACTGACCCAAGGTCACATCAGCAGGTGCAAGTGGAGGAGTGGGGAATCAAACCCGGTTCTCCCAGATTAGAGTCCGCACACTTAACCACTACACCAAACTGGATTTAAACCTGGTTTAATCCATTATTTTTTGCCTTGAGACTTCACTGGGGAGGGGGCACTGTGTGTGTGTATGTAGGTATGTATGTATGTATACATCTATGGCACAGCCTCATTTGAAATATTGTGTACAGTTCTGGTCACCGTATCTCAAAAAGGACACCACAGAGCTGGAAAAAGTAGAGGAGCGCAACCAGGATAATTAGGGGGTTGGAGCACCTTCCATGTGAGGAAAGGCTGAAGAGTGTGGGACTTTTCAGTTTAGAAAAGAGACAACTAAGGGGGACATGATAGAGGTTCATAAAATTATGCATGGGGTAGACAGAGCTGACAAAGAATTTTTTCTCCCTCTCCTAAAATACTAGAACTTGAGGGCATCCAATGAAACTGATGGGCAGTAGGTTCAGGATGGACAAAAGGAAACAGTACTTTACACCAAGAGTGATTACAATGTGGAATTCACTGCCAGAGGATGTTGTGATGGCCACAGGAATAAACAGCTTTAAAAGGGGATTAGATAGATTCATGGAGTATAAGTGTATCAATGGCTACTAGCCATCGAATCCCAGAGCCAGGAGGCAACATCAGGGGAAGGCCTCAGTCTCTATGCCCTGTTGTTAGCCCTCTAGAGGAACTGGTTGACTACTGTATGAGACAGGATGCTGGACTAGACGGATCATTGGTCTGATTTAACAGGGCTCTTCTTATGTTCTTATGTTCACACACACGCACACGAGCATACACATGAGCATAAGAAGAGCTCTGCTGGAGAGAGGGAGGGAGGGAGAGAGAGAGAGAGAGAGAGAGAGAGAAGAGAGAGAGAGAGAGAGAGAGAGAGAGAGAGAGAGAGAGAATGCTTTCCAGAGCTTAGAGAAAGGTGCTGAATGCTAGTATTTACCATTAAAACTACCTAGATTAGTTAATTTGTGAGCATGAAACATTGCTCCAGAACACATCTAGGTATGGCAATAATCATGGTTAGTATCTGAACCTTTGATAGCACACATTTAAAACAGTTTTCAAATGTTGTAAGACATCTGCTGCAGATCAAATAACTTTATGGGTACAAATATTTTATTTGAACAAGCTTGTTAGCATTTTAACGGCGTCGTCAAAATCAATGTTTTTTCACAGGAAACATTGTTTAATTTATTCAGTGCACATTAGGGAAACAATGCACCATTCTATATGGATTATGCAGATTCTAATTATGCAAAGTCCTTCAGGGGGAAAGTATCCCTCAAGGTATTCCAAGGGAGCATCCCTCAGGAAATCAAATTGCTTCGAACAAGACAGAAGCAACCACAATTCAGACTATTACCAATCCTGATTAGATGTGCCTTTATGAAATGGAACATTATTTCAAGGTAAGTTTTCCCCTACTTGAATATCTTTTGATAGTAATATCCCTAAGCAACCCCAAACCCTTTGGACTGGAATCACCCCCAAACATTATAAGATCTTGGCACAAAGCCAGTTCCTGATCTCATTTTACTCTTCCACTGTTTTCTTTTTTCCCTTCCCTTAAACCCCTGTAGCCTGTCCCCCTTTTCCAGCTTCCTTCTCTTCTCTTTCCCCACTCACCAGCTAACTTATTTGTCCCCCATCTTTAGCTTTCCCTCCTCCTGTCAGCCTCTTTTAGGGAAAACTCTGCTTGGTTCCAGGTGCTGTGCGGTACCAGCTGCCAGCTTAGTTGCACGGTGCCAGCCACCAGGCTGAACCCAGTTGTGAAGCAGGGAACCCACAAAGACCTGTCAGGGGCACTTCACTTTCCCCTGTATCCCCATCTCCATACTATTTCCTCTTTTCCTCCTCCTGATCACCCCAAATATCCTCACCTTTCCTTTTTTACTTTGCACTTAACCACCAGCCAGCATTTTATCTGCCCACCCCATTTCAGATATCTCTATATTATTCATTTATTTATTTATGTGAGAAAGGCAAAATTGCCTTACCAAGAAAACTTCAGTCAGACCATCCGGTGAAGCAAAAATTCTTTATTTTAACGTTCTTGCAAGAGCAGGTGTCCTGGAAGTAGACACACCCTTGTGTCAAAAAGCAAGCATTTTATCCCTGTCCCCGGCCGTAGAAGTCCCTCCCTCCTTTTGCTATTGGCTAGCTACTCAGAGGTTTACAGCTAATCAGAGATGCCTAAACAAGTCACCTGACTCTCTGCCCCTGTTGACAACCTCCCACTGACCCAATTCTGGAGACCACTACCCTTATTTACGATCTTCCTTTTAAGGTAAAAGCAAAATTAGCACACACCAATATGTTCCAGTTAGCCTCAGTTGTTCACCTCAAACTTTGCACTAGGCAGGTTGAGCAAAACCGCAATTTCTAGTTTTGGCTAGAAATTTCCTGTCCTAAAGGTTAAGCTCTAAAGAAGGCTCCTATTGTTAGACTATTTCTTAGCAACATAAACCGCACATCTAGTTTTGGGTAGGCTAAATTTCCTGTTCAAACTGTCTTTTTCTATGTAAGCTGAGCACTAGCAGAGCAAAAAGGATAAATTCTATATCTTAGCTTAAAAAGAATATTCCTACTGTCTATGCAAAACCAACATCCCACTCCATGTTGCTCTCATTTATACCCCACTTTTTTCCACAACGAGGACCTAAAGCATCTTACAGCACTCTCCTCTATTTTATCCTCACAACTACCCGGTGAAGTAGGTGAGGCTGAGAATGTGTAACTGGTTCAAGGTGATCCAGTGCACTTCCATGGCAAAACAGGAATTTGAACCTGGGTCTCCCAGATCTTAGACTGAAACTTTAGCCACTACAGCTTTCATGGAATGTCCGTTTTTAAGCAGTATCAAGCAGCCAGGCCTGGGTAGGTCATGCAAGTCAGATGGTTGTAAGTTGCCTGGTGGCTGCTACCAGGCCTGGGCCCAATGAGTCCTCCCTCAAAGGCCAAAACAGCTATGGAAAGGGCCCTGCCTCTCCTCCTGCCTTTTAATCACAGAAACCAAGGATGGCAATACTATTGTAGTTGCGTAGCAAAGAACACTGAGGAAATTCATTTCTACAGGGTTCTTCTGCATCTATTATTTTTTGGGGGGGAGTTACCGGCCATGTATTTTTTACAGTTTCAAACTTTTTAGCAAACTTGGGGCTTTCCTCAGGCTATATAAAGATCTGACTTTTCTGTACATGGCTCCTTTGTCTGAATTTAAGTATCCACAGATCTGGCCACATTGAGAATTAGATATATTGATGCTGGCTCTGCAAACAGACTGTTCATGTGGTTATTAACAGGTGAATCCTAAAAACACTTTCTTTGGATTAAGTCTCACTGAGCGGACTTGAGCAGGATTCTGAACAGACTGTCAGAGTTCTGCAGCAATCAGTTCCCTACAACTTTCTTTCCAAAAGAGTAAAGTTTATTGGAGTCTGTAAAGGCAAGTCATCTGCACATACATTTAGTGTCCGGATTGAAAATAAGCGTGTAGCCAAAAGACATACTTGATTCAAAGGGTCAGGGGATGGTCTTGGGCCAATCAGAATAAAAGCAAAAGCCCGCCTAAGCTAACCAGTTATATATTCCCAGAGAATAGAGCAACAAGGTACCAAGGTCACAGTCTCAGACTACAGGGTGTTAAAGATGAGGGAGAATTGAAACATAACATTCCAAGACAAGCGTAATTCATCCAGAAGCAAGCATCCTCCCCCATCCCAACCATGGCAGCTGCATAGCTGACATAGACCTGTTTAGCATTGCCCTGTATGGCACCTAATAGAGTCTGTATTGTGCATTCCATACTGAAATTCATTCCTTCTTTTTCTTTCCCTTAGAAGGGTCAGATCTTTAG
>NW_015176003.1:294349-297202 GCF_001447785.1 Gekko japonicus
AGTTGTTCACCTCAAACTTTGCACTAGGCAGGTTGAGCAAAACCGCAATTTCTAGTTTCGGCTAGAAATTTCCTGTCCTAAAGGTTAAGCTCTAAAGAAGGCTCCTATTGTTAGACTATTTCTTAGCAACATAAACCGCACATCTAGTTTTGGGTAGGCTAAATTTCCTGTTCAAACTGTCTTTTTCTATGTAAGCTGAGCACTAGCAGAGCAAAAAGGATAAATTCTATATCTTAGCTTAAAAAGAATATTCCTACTGTCTATGCAAAACCAACATCCCACTCCATGTTGCTCTCATTTATACCCCACTTTTTTCCACAACGAGGACCTAAAGCATCTTACAGCACTCTCCCCTATTTTATCCTCACAACTATCCGGTGAAGTAGGTGAGTCTGAGAATGTGTAACTGGCTCAAGGTGATCCAGTGTGCTTCCATGGCAAAACAGGAATTTGAACCTGGGTCTCCCAGATCTTAGACTGAAACTTTAGCCACTACAGCTTTCGTGGAATGTCTGTTTTTAAGCAGTATCAAGCAGCCAGGCCTGGGTAGGTCATGCAAGTCAGATGGTTGTAAGTTGCCTGGTGGCTGCTACCAGGCCTGGGCCCAATGAGACCTCCCTCAAAGGTCAAAACAGCTATGGAAAGGGCCCTGCCTCTCCTCCTGCCTTTTAATCACAGAAACCAAGGATGGCAATACTATTGTAGTTGCGTAGCAAAGAACACTGAGGAAATTCATTTCTACAGGGTTCTTCTGCATCTATTATTTTTTGGGGGGGAGTTACCGGCCATGTATTTTTTACAGTTTCAAACTTTTTAGCAAACTTGGGGCTTTCCTCAGGCTATATAAAGATCTGACTTTTCTGTACATGGCTCCTTTGTCTGAATTTAAGTATCCACAGATCTGGCCACATTGAGAATTAGATATATTGATGCTGGCTCTGCAAACAGACTGTTCATGTGGTTATTAACAGGTGAATCCTAAAAACACTTTCTTTGGATTAAGTCTCACTGAGCAGACTTGAGCAGGATTCTGAACAGACTGTCAGAGTTCTGCAGCAATCAGTTCCCTACAACTTTCTTTCCAAAAGAGTAAAGTTTATTGGAGTCTGTAAAGGCAAGTCATCTGCACATACATTTAGTGTCTGGATTGAAAATAAGCATGTAGCCAAAAGACATACTTGATTCAAAGGGTCAGGGGATGGTCTTGGGCCAATCAGAATAAAAGCAAAAGCCCGCCTAAGCTAACCAGCTATATATTCCCAGAGAATAGAGCAACAAGGTACCAAGGTCACAGTCTCAGACTACAGGGTGTTAAATATGAGGGAGAACAGAAACATAACATTCCAAGACAAGTGTAATTCATCCAGAAGCAAGCATCCTCCCCCATCCCAACCATGGCAGCTGCATAGCTGACATAGACCTGTTTAGCATTGCCCTGTATGGCACCTAATAGAGTCTGTATTGTGCATTCCATACTGAAATTCATCCCTTCTTTTTCTTTCCCTTAGAAGGGTCAGATCTTTAGTGGAGGACAACGAAATTAAAGGGGACTTGCTACATAGATGAAAGGCTAATTGCTGGTTGGCAACAGCGTCTCCCCTTTGTAGTCTGAAAAATCTATTTTTTACCCACATACGAACTAGAATCACAGTGCAATCCTATGCAGAGTTGAAATAAGTGGTATGGTGGTTCCTTTTGCTTGCACATCAGGCATAGTGTACTCCCTCAGAGCAGAGATAGGTATGTTCAAAACAACATCCATTTTTTAGAAAGAAGATACAGGGATGGGAGCAACTGTTTTCAGGACAAGGTAGCTTATAGAGTCTACAGTCCTAACTGACAAATGGAACTAATGAGCAGGGACTCTGCCCCATGAGACAAAACACACAGACACAAGTATCAGAGGGGAAAACAGATTATTGGCTGTGTCCACACTGGCGGCTTGGCGTGATCTGGTGCTGCCTCTAATTGAACTAGTTTAAAGTGTAGTGGGGCATATTAACCACACACCACATCTGCTGTGGGATACCCATGGAGACATCCCGTGGTAAAGCATCCACATTATTGCAGCGCTTCAGCCACGGACCGTGCTTCCAAAAAAATTCCAAAAGACATGTGCGTGCACATGCACATATCGGCAATTTCTTTAAAAAACATGCCTCCCTAGTGGCAGAACGGATCTGCAGGTTCAGACTACCAAATCCATTCTATACCTGCTCCCCCGTGTTCAGATTCCCGGCCATGTGGAATGAATGCGCAGGGAAACAAAAATACCACTTTGGAGGTGGTGGCTTTTTAACCCAGCTCCAAGTCGTCCTCTGAAGGGGTGAGTACGCCCGAGGAATGCCTGCAAGATGTGGCTATGTGACCAGGCCCATTTAATCTGTTTGTAAAATGTGCCTATCTCGGGCCAAACTGTCAGTCTGAACACAACTATTCAATTGTAATCCCTCCTTACATATAATTCTGTTTTGGTCATGGACCCTCCTGAATATTTCACACACTCCCAAATCAGTTGGCTCCCTGATCTGTCACTCAGAAGCTGTCCCTATCCACTGACTGCATTTCCTGAGTCTCGCCTCCAATATTCTAAACAGTTTGCTGTTCCTCTCCCCCCAATAGCCAGTTGGAACACAGAGGTCATTTGCATATGCAGCCTGATTGACCTTTGACTTTAACATTCTAAACAGTTTGTTGTTGTGAGTCATTGAATGTATCCTGAGGTAAAACACATATCCCAGTTTTCCCTTAAACAGTCACTGGAGTTGCCAAAATACATATCCCAATCTTCCCTTAAATGGTCACTGGAGTTGCCAATCTCCCTGTGGGGCCTGGAGATCTCCCAGAAATCAC
>NW_015176003.1:297696-301564 GCF_001447785.1 Gekko japonicus
TACAGGTATTTCCCAACCCAGAGTTAGCAACCCTGTAACTGGCTATGGAACAGCTTTCCAGACCCTTGGAACCCAGAAGACATGGCATAGGAGGAGGTGCTTTTCTGCCTTAGCTGCCACTGCTTAAGCCCAAATCAACATAAGTCAGAGGTGGAGGGAACCATACCTGTTACCATGAGGCTATCCTCCCATACTACCCACTTGGGGCAGCAAAATGACTTGAGATAGCCCTGCCTTATAGCTAAGCAAAAGGAAATAAACATGGCTTGCCTCCCTCTATTTTCCCCTTCCCTTGGCCACCCCACCAGCCACAGTCAGGACACTCACCTGGAGCTTCCTTCTAGATCTCATTGTATTTCTTCCTACAATGGGCCTTACTCCTAGTGTATATAATAAACTACAAATGGGTTATCAAAGGGACCCAATCTTAGGAGTGCACTGTCATCTACTGGAACCTCCATTTAAATATCTCAGGTAACCAGCCTGAGAAAGATCCTAGAAAGTTATGTTAGACTGATGGAGTATGGTATACTGTCTTAAATGGTTCACACAAAAATAGTTGTGTAGTGTATAGAAGCGTCCAACTGCCTATAGCAGTTCCATTATCTGTAAAAAGCAATGATGTATCACATTCTGAATACAGAATCCCTGAGAGTGATATAAAATGGATTGAAGACTTCAGGATTACTTGTAACAAATAAACAACAGGGCTGCTATTTCTTCACTTATATGGAGGACAGAAGGATGTGAGCCACTCTGGGTCCTGATTGCAGAGAAAGGCAAGGTATGAATGAAGTGAATAAAAGTAAATAAATAAACATGAGATCTTACTGTCCTGCTACAGAGAACCCTCTAAATAGAATAAGGCTGTTGAATACAATGGATTGGATCCAACCGTCCATTTGTCTGCTTCCCACTCATTAGTCCCTTTGGCCTTGGGGAAAATTTTAATATTAATTAGTATTATCAGTAGTGTTATTTCATATGATTCCAACAGGGGATTTCCTATCTGATGAAATAAAGACAGCTGGGGGAGGGGGTGTAATTAGAAATATATCTCAACCTTTCTTGCTGTACCAGAGAAAGCTTTGCACACTTTGGCAGGTGGGAGATGAGATGAAGCAACTGGGAAGGACCAGGCAGGAAAGGGTATGACTGTTTCATCTTCCACTTCCTGTAATTTTAAAGGTACTTGGTGAATGTTGCTGGCAGCCTTGAAAACCTAACATGTTTTTTGTCAAATGAGTTCTATGTAAGCCTCCCAATATTTAAATTATAGACTTTTTAAAAAATCTATCAGGCTGCATGAAGAAGCAGTAAGTATGTGCCGGGCCTAATTACAATCCTTGGAAATTTCAAATTGGTTCTTGCCAAAAAGTGGAAAGAAAGTTCCTGAGACATTCTAATGATGCAAGCAAGAAAATGAGTATAATCAGTAAAAAAGCAAAAAAGTTTTGGAAAATTGTGAAAGGAATGATAGAAGAGATTTTTGAAATAGATATACAATTGAAGCCAGAATTTTTTAAATTAAATATTTTACCTGAGGTATTCAAGAAATATGAAATATATCTAACTATGCATATATTAGTGGAAGCCAGAATTCTATTTGCGAAGTACTGGAAAAATGAAAATATACCTACGAAAGATGAATTATATATATAAAATAATGGAAGTTGTTGAAATGGAAAAATTGACATTCACTATACAAGGTAAAAGTGAAAAAGAATATGATAAATATTGGACTAAAATGTATATATGGCTACAAAAAGTTTAAGAAAGTTAGCAAAGTGAAAGATTGAAGAGTTAAGCAATCTCTGAAAGATTCTCTGTTAATTTGAAATGCAAATGTATATGGAAATTTTTTGTTTATGAAAAATGAAAATAAAATGGGGGGGATTCAGAGGTTTCTCTGGAATGTGAATTTGTGCGTGTCAGACACAATTTAAACAGCAGATGAAAGCAACACATTTGTTCCCACCTTGTCATCATATCAGTGACACCAGTCTGAAGTTTAGTTGAAATCTGCAACTGCAGTGTCAAGGTGAAACTTAATCAATGCACAGTCCTGCATGTGCAACAGGCATTCTCATCATGAGCGTAGCACATGACAGTGTGGCTAAAGCTCAGGCACTGATGGACTATAAATTGCTACTGCTACACATTAAGGAGATGGAGAATAGACCCTTAATTGGTACCATTTTAGGTCTTTGCAACTTGTGACCACCCAGCCAACTATGACCCTTCCGTCCTAAGTTGTTATGGGCTCACCTTAGTACATGTCTTATAAATACATTGATGTAATATGTATAAGGGGTATGGAATGGTATAGTATTGCCTAATCTTGTCAGATCTCGGAAGCTAAGCATGGCTGGTACTTGTATGGGAGACCACCAAGGGAGACATTGCAGAGGAAGGCAACAGCAAAACCACTTTTGCTTCTAACCTGCCTGGGAAAACATTGGGGTCACCATATGCCAGCTGAGACTTGATTGCACTTTACACACCCATCCACAATGTGTATAAAAAGATCAACTTTTGAATCACTCACATACTATCAGGATGACTTGAACCTACTGTAAGCCTTGAGTTATATGTAACTATCATGATCTAGAGAAGAAGACTTCTTACTGGAACAGTCAGAACAGGTCAGTGATATGCCCTAACCTCTTCCAATGAAAGCTTCCAAGGCCCGGTCACACGGGCCGGATATCAGGGGGGGGTGGCTAATTGCCCCGGCGCAGTTTGATCCGTGATTATGCGATCAGACGCACCAGTGGCACACCACGGGTCCTTCCCTCAGTGCCGGCGGGTAAATGAGGGACCGGATGGGAATGCTAGTTTTTTAGTTTTTTAACGCGCATTGTCGGCGGTAAGCCACAGGTGCGCTCCACTTCCCAGATGTTGGGGTGTGATCGTACCCAGATAATCCGCCCACCATCCGTGCCTCTCCCATGGCAACTTTGTCATGTGACCGGGGCCCAAATTAGGCTTTCTTGCTAGTCAAAGTAACATAGAGGCTTATTTTTGCTTGCTACTTAGTGCCTTCATAAAAGCTGGGTGTGATAAATATCCCTTCAATAATATAGCAGAACTAACTTCAACATTTTAGTCCCACTTGAAAGGAGATTGCTAATAAATGTGCCTAAAGATTATGGAAATTTTTTTTTTAATTGTAACAAGCCAGATGATACATTCTGCTTCTACTCATGCATTGCAACAGCAAATTAGGGCAGGTTTTCTAATGAATGTTTAATAACTTAGGGATTTAAAGTTCCTGGATTTTAGTTTATGTGTATATGTAAGACTATGCTGTGAACATACCAATGAGAATGGAAGAGATCTTGGCAGGAGGTGTGATGCACATTTGATTCTCTCTTATAATTCAAATATTATTTATGGCATTCTGCCTGGTCATTTTTTCCCTGTCTAATTCTATGGCTGAAGTGTTTTTGGCCGCCCACTGTTCAGCTATGCAATTTGGTAGAGAGGCTTTTATAGCCTCTTTCCTGGCTTATGTTTTCCTTGTGTGGATAGACAGAGCCATCCACTGGCTTACATCATCAGCCCAGGTCCATTCCTCTATTTTGTATGTCTGGATTTTAGCACTAAGTAACAGGCAGAAAGCTTGCAAAAATGAATCCAGCTTAGCAATACTTCCCCTAATAAAGCCACCATTCCTTTAAAACAAAAAGACCACTCATAAATAAATAAATAAATAAATAGAGATTATCTTGACCAAGTGGTAAACTTCATTCCAATATCTGTACAGCAAGGCAAGAAAAACTGCAATAGAAGGTGTTATCATCCATTCCACCTCCATCATAATTCTAAAAGCAGGGACCTGCAAGGACTTGTGGGGAAGTAGCTC
>NW_015176003.1:302061-305369 GCF_001447785.1 Gekko japonicus
CTCTTCTTCTTCCTCCTTCTCTCCTTCCCACCCACCAGCCAGCTTACCTATACCTGCCTCCCTCCACATATTCAGCTTTCCCTCCTTCCCCCACAGACCCATTTGTTTGGTGCTAGCTACCAGGTCAGGCCTAGTTTATGGTAAGAAACACACAAGGACTTTCAGAGGTACTTCACTTTCCCCTGTAACCCACTACCCACACTATACCCTATTTCCTTTCTCCTGGGAACTCCCATATCCCCTCCCCTTTCCATGTCTCCTTGTCTCCTTTTCAGTCATTCACCAACCTCCTTTCTATCTGCTCTCCTATCTTCAACCATATTTATTTACTTCATGTATACCCACCTTTGGGGGCGTGACTTCGATCATGTGCCAACCAGAAGCCATTACCGGCTGCTCCCAGACCTCTTGCTCTTAAATCAACTCTAATTGACTATTTTCAAACAAACCTGACCTAAAATATGCTGCCTAAATCTTCTAAGGGCAAAAAGAATCAAAAGAATGCCGGGGGAGCTCCTTTGCTAAAGGAATTTTTTGTATCAGCTGAACTTGCCAGCACCTCTTCAGCTTCTTCAGGCAATGGCGATACAAATACTGCTGACTCTCTCCTCACACCAAAGTTTTTATTAGAAGCATTGGGGAGACAACGTCAAGAGCTAAGGCAAGATATGATGGATATGATATCACCTCTAGCCCAACGCATGGAGGAATTGGAGTCTCAATATAAGCAAATTGCTCAAAAAGCAGAAGCAGCATTAAAGAAAGTCGCCTCCCTGGAAAAAAAGTTTGGAACCTCCTCTCAAGACAGTTGGTCTACAGAAAAAATCATGATGTTGGAGTCTCGCATAAGAGACAAAAGCTTGAAATTTCGTGGTTTTTCATCAAATGCTGAAGTAACGACTAACCTCTCCTGCCCCTTCTGGCAGAGACATAGTGGTGGAGCTGGCAGACCATCGGACTAAAACAAAAATCTTGATGGAAGCACATCAGCAGAGCAGCTTGGATTTTCAAGGAAGCAAAATACTTGTATTTCCGGACCTTACCCCAGAAATACTTAAGATTGTAAGAGACTTAAAACCTATTACTTCTAAACTCCAGGCAGCAGGTATAAAATACCGTTGGTTGAGGTCAGGTAAAATGTTTGTGGAATATCAGCAAACTCAATATATTGTATATGACTCTGTTTCTGGATCAGCTTAGGTTTGCCTCAATTAGAGCAAGTTGAAATTCGAGCTGTAAAAAGGAAGACTCATACACTGTTGACTCCAGTTAAAAGCAGCAAACGTCATGTTTCTGAAGAAACAGAGGATGGTGAAATAGAGCTTGATATAATATAATTTTGTAATGTTCTATCACAATAGCAAGCTACATATTTTTTAGCTCGATGTATATAAAGTTTGGGGGGCTGGGAGGCCTGGGGAGCAGACAGGTATGTGCTCTCATATTGTAGGTCAATGGGTGGGGGAAAAGGCTCTCCCGTAGCTTACATTGTAAGCTCCTATAGACCTAATGGTTTTTGGGGCTCCAATGTATACCTTACTAGTCAATCAACTGTATTATCAGATTATAACAGAAGATAGAATTATATTATATATATATTGTGGATTTACAGTTCTTTGTGCATATAGATTGGCATAGAATTCTTCAATAATTGGCTTCATCTCCTGCATAGTATATTTTATCTCATTATTTGTGTTCTTTAGAGCTAGAAGTGTTCTATTATCCTTATCCTTTTTGAGTTTATAATCCAACTATCTTGAGACCTTATTTGCGTGTTCAAAGTAATATAACTTGGAGTATTGAATTTTCTTGGCTATTTCTTGTGTTAGTAGTATATTCATCTGGTGCTGCAGCAGTTTAATCTTAGTCAATTCCTTTTCCCCATCCAATCTATGCTTCCTTTTAAGATTATCTTCTTCTGTTTTTATTTTCCCTTGAATAGCTTCAAATTACTTTTTCCTCTGTTTAGTTTTCCAAGCTTGCTGGTCAATAAAACATCCTCTCAAAAAGGCCTTAAATCCCATTGAATCAATTCCCTCTTCTGTTTTTATTTTCCCTTGAATAGCTTCAAATTACTTTTTCCTCTGTTTAGTTTTCCAAGCTTGCTGGTCAATAAAACATCCTCTCAAAAAGGCCTTAAATCCCATTGAATCAATTCCCTCTTTAATGAGGGCATTAAACAGCATTGAAAACTATGGTAAAGTATCAGGCCTAAAAATAAATTATAATAAAACAAATATATTAACAAAGAATTGTACAGCAAAGCAAATAGAGCAGATTCATAATTTATCACGTATGAATATTGTTAAAAAAGTAAAATATCTTGGAGTGATATTAACAAAAAGAAACAATACGCTAATAGAGGATAATTATGGCAAACTACTACAAGAAATAAAAAAAGATCTGTTAGGATGGGGAAGTTTAAAATTACCCTTCATGGGAAAAATTGCTTTAATAAAGATGAATATTCTACCGAGATTTCTTTTTCCCCCTCAAAATATTCCAGTTTTGAGAAATATGAAACTGTTTAGTGATTTAGACCGAATTTGTAGACAATTTGTATGGTCTAATAAAACTGCTCGCATTAAGAGGAAAGTGCTACAAGATAAAGAGAGAGAGGAGGCTTTGGACTTCCAAACTGGAAATCATACTACTCAGCTGTGGCAATGGGATGGATTAGAGACTGGGCAATGTTAGAAAATAGAAGACTCTTAACTCTTGAAGGTTTTGATTTAATTATGGGTTGGCATACATATTTAGGCTATGAAAAAGATAAAATAGATTCTAAATTCTAACAACATACTATAAGAGGAGCACTTAATAAAATTTGGCAAGATGTTAAAGAATGGTTCTATAATAAAATTCCGAGATGGATATCACCTCTAGAAGCTTTTATTAAACCCTCCCTAATGACAAAATCAAAATTGATAAGTTATGAAACACTACTAGATGGAGAGGGTAACTTGATCTCCCAGGATAATCTATTGAAACAAAATATTAAGCTAACTTGGTGGGAGAATATACAGCTAAAAGCAAGATATGATACAGACAAAATTAAAGGATTATACCAAGAAAGAACAGATTTAGACAAGCTTTGGCTATCTACAGGTGATAAGTTAATTCAAAAGATGTATACATTTTTTCTTGATGACTATGAACAGGATGAAGTGGTGAAAAGTTCTATGATTACATGGATGCAGGATATCGGATATATTTTAGATACAGACAACTGGTCTAAGATATGGAAATCTGTGAAATATTTAAGATAAATAATATTTATATTATTAAAAATAATATAAGAACAATCA
>NW_015176003.1:305654-325683 GCF_001447785.1 Gekko japonicus
GGCAGGCGAGGTGGCGAGCGGATGTAGTAAAAAGGAGACACAACATTGAGTGGTGGACCGGTGGCGAAGGCGGAGCCAGGAAGGCGTGGAGACGCTCGGCTTAGGCGCGGCGGAGCCTGAGGGACGGAGCTGGAGCTGCACCGATGCGATCAACACGGCGGATGGGCCCGCCGACTCCAAAGGAGTCTGAAGAAACCCTGAAGAAAGCGGATGGGAGAAGCCGAGCCAAAAGCTGAGAGCCGAGACGAGCTGAAAGAAACATCAACTGAATCTCACTGGGTGCCGTTAGGTAGTCCCGCCCCTAATATGATATATGTGCCCATAGATAGGGATAATAAACTATGTAAGCCACTCAGAGACCCCGTAGGAGGGGTTCGAGCGGGGTAGAAGCCGAATGTATAAATAAATAAATAAATAAATATGAGATGGCAGTCTGCAAGCTCATGCCCAGCCCAATTGTATAGAACGAATCAGTCTCTAACATCCACAGGGCAGACAAAATACTAGTGAATTCCATATAGGCTGTGAGGCTTTTGCGAGCTACTTTGCAGATAAAGTTTTGTTGCTCTGCCGCGACCTTCCTGCCACAGTTGAGACAGTGAGAGAACTCGAGGCTCCATGTGCGTCTTCTGGTCCCATTCTGGATTATTTCGGTCCACTCAGCCTAGAGGAAGTTGACAGACTGATCTCAACCATACACCCAACCACATGCAGCCTTGACCGTGCCCTTCGTGGCTCATAAAAGCTGGCCACGAGGGGTTGCGAGGTGCCCTCAGGGATATAATCAACAAGACCTTTGCTAAGGGACTGTTCCCGAGGGCACTCAAGAAAGTGATGGTCCGCCCTCTTCTGAAAAATATCATCCTTGGACCCGGCCGAATTGGCCAACTATCGGCCGGTCTCCGATTTGCCCTATTTGGGCAAACTACTTGAGAGAGCGGTGGTGATTCAGTTGCAGAGCTTTATGGATGACACTTCCATGCTAGACCCATTCCAGTCCGGCTTCCGGCCAGGCCATGGGACACAGATGGCACTGGTCGCCCTCCAGAGGCATCTGGATCAAGGCGGCACAGCAGTACTGTTGTTGTTGGACCTGTTGGTGGCATTCGACACAGTTGATCATCAGTTACTTGCCCACCGCTTTGCTGACATGGGGATCCAGGGGCTTGCCTTGCAATCTCTCATCTCCTTTTTCCAGGGTTGGGTACGAAGGGTGGCTATTGGGGAGCAGAAGTCCCAAAGGCACCCCCATGCTATTTAACATCTATATGCACCCCCTTGCCCAGATTGCCCGGAGGCATGGGCTAGGGTGTCACCAATATGTGGATGACATCCAGCTCTATCTGTTGTTGGGCAGTCAGTCTGACTCCACCCCGGAAGACCTGGACTGGTCATTACAGGACATGGCTGGATGGCTTACACTGAGTTGATTGAAATTGAATCCAACAAAGACGGAGGTCCTGTGCCTGAATCGGAGTGGCTCAGGGGTAGGGATCCCACTACCGGCCTTCGATGGGGCACTGTTGGTGCCAGTGCCGAAGGTCAGGAGTTTGGGAGTGCTCCTGGATGCTTCCTTAACAATGGAGGCCCAGGTAGCAGCCGCTGCCAAGGCAGCCTTTTACCACCTTTGGCTGATTAGGCAGTTGGTTCCCTTCCTCGAACACAACGATTCGGTGATCCACCCAATGGTCACCTTGAAGTTGGACTACTGCAATGCTCTCTACATGGGGCTGCCCTTGGTGCAACTCCAGAAGCTGCAGCTGGTGCAGAATGCGGTGGCCAGGCTGTTGGTGGATCTCCCTAGATGGGAGCACATCCAGCCTGTGCAAAGACACTGCACTGGCTGCCAATAGCATACCGAATTTGCTTCAAGGTGCTGGTTTTGACCTTTAAAGCCCTTTATGGTCAGGGACCTGCCTACCTGAGGGACTACCTTTCCCCACATGTTCCCCAGAGAGCATTGAGATCAAGATCACAAAACCGCTTGGCTCTCCCTGCTCCGAAGGACGCCAGGCTGACATCGATCAGGACCAGGGCGTTTTCTTTGGCCACTCCAACCTATTGGAACAAGCTCCCTGGTGAGATCAAGGCCCTGCGGGACCTCTCAAAGTTCCGCAGGGCCATGAAAATGGAGCTTTTCCAGCAGGCATTTCGATAGGAACTGCACCTTATCAGCTAAGCCCTGTGTTGACCTAGAGCTAGAAGCTACCTAGAATGGTATTCACCACTGAATGTGTTCATGAATGCACTTTACTATACTGTATCACCATTGATATATTAACAGTCAGTCTTAAATTACGTTTTATGTATTTTTAAATTGTGTTATGTATATTGTTTTATTGGTTTTATGTAAGCCTCCCTGAGCCTGCCTCAGCGGGGAGGGCGGGGAAAAAGTTGAAATAAAAAAAAAATAAATAAAAAATAAAGTCATTCCAAAAAATTGGTGGCTAAGCTATAACAAAATGAATTCTATCCAATGATACTTTCGTAGTCACATTTACTTTTAATGTAGATCATTCTGTGACACAGACATGAAAATGTTATTTCCAAGAATATAGATATAGAGCCAACGTGCTGTAGTGGTTAAATGCAGGGGACTCTAATCCGGAGAACCGGGTTTGATTCCTCACTCCTCCACGTGAAGCCTGCTGGGTAAATTGTGGCCAGTTATAGTTCTCTCAGAACTATCTCAGCCCCACTTACCTAATAAGGTGACTGTTGTGGGGAGGGGAAGTGAAGAAAATTTAGAGCAGTTTATCAGGGAGTAGAAACCATGTAGGGTGGATTCGCTATAAGAGTTTAGAACCCCAGCTTCCTTTCTAGGCCTTGATTTTCTGAAAATCTGAGTTTTCATTTTTAAAAAGTTTCTAGTTCTTATGCTTGCAAATATATTACATACCCATTGTTTTAATTGTTATAAAGTTTTATTGTGTTTTAATGTTTAATGTTTTAAACTGAAATTGTATTTATTTTAATGATGTTACCCGCCCTGAGCCCGCCCGTGGGATGGGCGAGATATAAATGCAAATAATAAATAAATAAATAAATGTTTGAGGAGCTAACATAAAAACATAAGAGAAGCCAATGTTAGATCAGGCCAATGGCCCATCCAGTCCAACACTCTGTCACACAGTAGAACTTCCATGCCAGATCCTTTCCAGTCTGGCTTTTGCCTGGCCCATGGGACAGAGACAGCACTGGTCGCCCTCACAGATGACCTCCGGAGTCATCTGGGTCGGGGCGGAACAGTGGTGCTGCTGTTGTTAGACCTGTTGGCAGCATTCAACACCTTGAGGTTGGACTACTGCAATGCTCTCTACATGGGGCTGCCCTAGGTGCAACTTCGGAAGCTGCAGCTGGTGCAGAATGCGGCGGCCAGGCTGCTGATGGTTCTCCCCAGGTGGGAGCACATCCAGCCTGTGCTTAAGACTCTGCACTGGCTGCCAATAGCATTCCAGATTCCTTTCAAGGTGCTGGTTTTGACCTTTAAAGCCCTTTAGGGTCAGGGACCAGCCTACCTGAGGGACCGCCTTTCCCTGCATGTTCCCCAGAGAGCACTGCGATCAGGATCCCAAAACCGCCTGGACCTCCCTGGCCCAAAGGAAGTCAGGTTGATGGCAACTAGGACCAGGGCTTTCTCGTTTGTGGCTCCATCCTATTGGAACAAGCTTCCTGCCGAGGTCAGGGCACTGCGGGACCTGTCACAGTTCTGCAGGGCCGTGAAAACAGAGCTTTCTAGGCAGGCATTCCGTTAGGAGTGGCGTCTTACCAGCAGCGCCCTGTGTGAACTTCGATCCAACACGACTTAGCGCGGCGGCACCGCTGAATGTGTCCTTAAATTGCACTTTATTTTTATCGCCATCGAAGTGATCTTTTAAATTGATTTGTCTGTGTTTTTAAATCATTTACTTCATTTTATCAGTTGTAAAATGTATACTGTTTAGCAGTTTGGTGGAAGCCGCCTTGAGCCTGCCTTGGCGGGGAGGGCGGGGTAAAAGTTCAATAAAATAAATAAAAATACCAGGTGCCATCAGGAGGTCCATCAGTGGGACCAGGACACTAGAAGCCGTCCCACTGATTGCCCTCCCCAAGCACCAAGAATACAGTGCATCACTTGCCCCAGACTGAGAGTTCCTACAGCCTTGTGGCTAATAGCCAGTGATGGACCTCTGCTCCATATATTTATCCAATTCCCTCTTGAAGCCATCCATACTTGTAGCTGCCACCACCTCCTGTGGTAGTGAATTCCATGTGTTAATCACTCTTTGGGTGAAGAAGTACTTCCTTTCATCTGTTCTAACCCAACCATTCAGCAATTTCATGGAGTGCCCACGAGTTCTTGTATTATGAGAAAGGGAGAAAAGTACCTCTTTCTCTACCTGCTCTGTCCCATGCATAATCTTGTAAACCTCGATCATGTCACCCCTCAGTCGTCATTTCTCCAAGCTAAAGAGCCCTAAGCGCCTTAACCTTTCCTCATAGGGAAAGTGTTCCAACCCTTTTATCATTCGAGTTGCCCTTTTCTGCACTTTTTCCAAAGCTATAATATCCTTTTTAAAGTGTGGTGACCAGAATTGCACACAGTATTCCAGATGAGGTCGCACCATCAATTTATACAGGGGTATTATGATACTGGCTGGGTTGTTTTCAGTTCCCTTCCTAATAATCCCCAGCATAGCATTGGCCTTTTTTATTGCAGTTGCACACTGTCTCGACATTTTCAGTGAGTTATCTACTATGACTCCAAGATCTCTCTTTTGGTCAGTCTCCAACAGTTCAGACCCCATCAATGTGTATTTATAGTTAGGATTTTTGCTCCCAATGTGCATCACTTTGCACTTGGCCACATTGAACCCCATTTGCCTAGTTGATGTTCACTAGCCCATCCTCGACAGATCCCTTTAGAGTGCCTCACAATCCTCCCTGGTTTTCATCACCCTGAACAATTTCATGTCATCCACAAATTTAGCCACTTCACTGCTTATTCCCACCTCCAAATCATTAATGAACTAGTTAAAAAACATTGAACCCAGTACTGATCTCTGCAGTACCCCACCGCTTACCACCCTCCACTGAGAAAATTGCCCATTTATACTCATTCTTTGTTTCCTATTAATTAGCCAGTTTTTGATCCACAAGAGGACTTGTCCTTTTATCCCATGACTATTGAGCTTACTTAGCAGCCTTTGGTGAGGAACTTTATCAAAAGCTTTTTGGAGTTGTGGATAATGCCTTTTGCAACTGCAGAAATCAGGTAGATGGCTGAATATTTCCAGGGATATATGCAGGTTGCAAAATTCAGCTTTCCATGACAGAATTTTAAGGCTGTGCATCTTGGAACAATGAAGAATAATGTAAGCCGTTGCACCCTAGTCAACCATTGCACCCTAGTCCAACTATCCACTACAAAAGAGATGGGAAAAACCAGCATGACAGTTCAAAACTGATGTTGGAACCAGAACATTAAGGGCATCTGGAATGCTACTTCTAATCACTGTCTATATGTATCATGCTGAATGAATATTGCTACAACTTTCTTTACCACATCGTGTGACAATTTTTTCTTCCCAATTCTAGCCTTTAAACTTCATTTAAAATATGCTTTCCCCTTGGAGAGTTTTTGTGGCTTATACTGCACCCTGTTATTTCCCAGACTTTTCTTTTCCTTCACTTTCTATCACACAGTACATCTGCCTTAGAGGCCAACTATGACAAATATTCCCTGTGCATCAGACCAGCTAACACAACTCCTTCATCTGAAGCTAACTTGTCAACTTCTCCCAAAGCCAGAGTCACAAGGATTGGCATCATCAATCAAGAAGAACGGCAAGAAGAATCCCTCTGGAACGCTATCAGGGCTGCAGCCAACAGAATTCATTTTCATCCTGACAAAAAATCTTGCCCTGATTTGCACCATGGTCCTTCAGGCTTTTGTTGATCCAAATGGAGCAATAATGTCTTCTGAATTAAGTAATATAAAAAGATTTTTAAACAGGACTCTGATAACTGCTGTAAAGCAATGTTGATCATTTAATAAGACCTGGCTGCTTTTGTAAAGGACTCTTCATCTTGGACAATTCAAAATATTATTGTGTGATTGATTACTACTCTGAAATTAACATTTGAGGCAGAGAGAGGGTATGTAGATTAGTTATTCCACAAACACACTCATCATCCCTGAGAAATTTTGCAAATGCTTAAAGTTTTTGTCTTCCTTCTACAATTCATTTTACTTCCCTAAACTTTCATTCAGATGTTCTATTAGAACAGAACCCCTCACATTTTGTGTTGGTGAAATCTGCTGGGGCAGTAGAGATGTGAGAATACCCTATGGTTGCCAATTCCTGCTTTGGAAATACCTGGAGATTTGGGGGTTGAGCCTGGGGTGAGTGTAGATTGGGTTGTGAAGGGACCTCAGTGGTGCAAAATGCTATAGGGTCCACCCTCTAAAGCAGCCAATTTTTCCATGGAAACTGATCTCTGTCATCCGGAGATCAGTTGTAATTCCAGGTGATCTGTGGCTCATACCTGGAGACTGGCAACCCTAAAACACCCCCGAAGAAGAAAATTCTTTTTCTCCTTTAAAAGCATGATTTCTCTTTGAAAAGAAATCAATGCACCCTTTTGTAACTTGAGTCCTTGTATTTGTGGTGTTGCTCTAGCAGGAGTATAGGAAGGTTTCAGAAGACATGACCTGCCCCTGAGTAGCTACAGAGTATGTCTGAGCATCTATGTCCTAAAACTTTGGAGAACCTCCCTTCCTACCACTCCTCTCTTTGATTTCTCTCTGATCAAATGAAATTTATTCAAAAACAGACCCCAAATTCCTAAAAAGATGAAAACAAATGGACTGTTGAATTTCAGTGAGACATTGGATCAAGAGGAAATAAGTGATTTGGGCTGTGATCACATGAGCAGTTTGGCCTGAGGCAGCCACCCCTCCCCTCCAGATCAAATGGGTGCAGTCACACAGCCATATCTGTCAGGTGTTCCCCTGGCATACATACCCCATTGTAGGATGACTTGGAGCCGGGATAAAAAGGCACTACATCACAAGTGGTGTTTTTGATTCCCCATGTCGGATGTCTGAACACAGGGGAGTACACACAGAATTGATTTGGCAGTCTGAGCCTGCAAATCCATTCCCACCACTAGGGAGGGTTTTTTAAATTATTGCCTATCTGTGCATGAGCGCATGTGTGCATGTGCATGTGCACATATGTGCACACACAAGTGCACATGCGTGCGTATCCATTTTGAAAAATGACTGGGCGGCACACTCCGTGGCTAAGGCACTGCAGTAATGTGGATGTTTGACCACAGGATGTCCACATGGGTAACCCGCAGCGGGGTGTGCTGTCCGGATGATATGCCTTGTAACACTTTAAACCAGTACAATTAGAGGTGGCACCATATCATGCCAAGCTGCCAGTGCAACCACAACCTTTCTCTTAACAATACCTAAGACCACCAGAAAAAGTTTCCCCCTTCCTGCTTCACACTTCCCAGATCCAATTCAAAAATAATATGAAAGCAAATCAGATGATGTGCCCAGTTCCATGACCCCAGTTTGCAAAGAGCCTCAGAAATTTTGTCCCCGACTTGGAAACCCTGGAAGGGGCAGAACTATTTCTGGCCTGCTACTTTTGGTCCCAGATCCCTTGCCCAAGTCATTTCCCCTCAAGCCCATTTTCCATCTTGAATTAGGGAAGGGCTTCCAAGGAAAATGTTTACTACCCCTTGCTGTCCTGCTACATTTCCTCACATCTGTAGCAACATGTATTTTAAAACATAGATTTGCTGCCATTTCAGACAAACAAAAAAAGCTATTTTTGTATTAACTCTAAAGGACAAATAAGATCAAACTGAAAGAATGGTAATATAAACAATCCAGTTTGAGTAGTTACTAAAGGCAATTTCATTTTAACAATTTCATTTAACTTGAGGTAGAATGTCACAAAGAACATTCCAGTCTGGTTTCTGCCCCAGCCACAGGACAGAGACATCACTGGTTGCTCTCATAGATGACTTCTGCAGATAGCTGGATCGAGGCGGTTCAGTGCAGCTGATACTGCTTGATCTTACAGCAGTCTTCACAATCTTCTGACCCACTGCCTTGCTGACATAGGAGTCTGTGTAGTAGTCTTGAAGTGGCTCACCTCATTTCTCCAAGGTCGGGGACAGTGAGTAGCACTAAGATAGATACCCCTTAATATGTGGGGTCCCTCAGGGGCAATCCTCTCTCCAATGTTGTTTAACATCTATATGAGCCCCCTTGCCCAGCTGGTGTGGAGTTTTGGTCTGGGGTGTCATCAGTACACTGATGATACCCATCTGTATCTGTAGATGGGTGGTTGCCCGGACACCACCTCTCAAAATCTGACTGAGGGGCAGGAGGCTGTGGTGGGATGGTTGAAAAGGAGTTGGTTGAGATGGAATCCAACTAAGATGGAGATTTTGTGGTTGGGCGGGTGAGATTCTGGTTTGGAGTGCCAACTCTTGACTGTGTGCCATTAACACCGACTGTCAGGAGTTTGCATGTGAGTATGGATGCCTCCTTATCAATGGAGGCCCAGATCACAAATGTTGCCAAGTTGGCATTTTTTCAGCTATGCCAAGTGAGGCAACTGGCCCCCTTCTTGCGTTGCCATGACCTAGCCACAGTGATCCATGCAACTGCCCAGATGGCATACATCCGAGAGTTCTGAAAGAACTCAATTGTGAACTTGTGGATCTCCTGACAAAAATATGTAATCTCTCCTTAAAATCAGCCTCCATTCCTGAGGACTGGAAGGTAGCTAATGTCACTCCCATCTTTAAAAAGGGTTCCAGAGGAGATCCGGGAAATTACAGGCCAGTCAGTCTGACGTCGATACCGGGTAAATTGGTGGAAATCATTATTAAGGAAAGAATTAGTAGGCACATAGATGAACAAAACCTATTGAGGCAGACTCAACATGGGTTCTGTAAGGGAAGATCTTGTCTCACTAACCTGTTAATGTTCTTTGAGGGGGTGAACAAACATGTGGACAAGGGGGATCCAATAGATATTGTTTACCTTGACTTCCAGAAAGCTTTTGATAAAGTTCCTCATCAAAGGCTCATAAGTAAGCTCAAAAATCATGGGATAAAAGGACAAGTCCTTTTATGGATCAAAAACTGGCTAATTAATAGAAAACAGAGAGTGAGTATAAATGGGCAGTTCTCCCAGTGGAGGGGGGTAAGCAGTGGGGTACCACAGGGATCAGTACTTGGTCCACTGCTTTTTAACTTGTTCATTAATGATTTGGAGTTGGGAGTAAGCAGTGAAGTGGCTAAATTTGCGGATGATACGAAGTTGTTCAGGGTGGTGAAAACCAGTGAGGATTGTGAGGCACTCCAAAGGGATCTGTCAAAGATGGGCGAGTGGGCGTCAACATGGCAAATGGGGTTCAATGTGGCCAAGTGCAAGGTGATGCACATTGGAGCCAAAAATCCTAACTATAAATACACGTTGATGGGGTCTGAACTGGCAGAGACAGATCAAGAGAGAGATCTTGGAGTTGTAGTAGATAACTCACTGAAAATGTCGAGACAGTGTGTGACTGCAATAAAGAAGGCCAATGCTATGCTGGGGATTATTAGGAAGGGTATTGTAAACAGATCAGCCAATATCATAATGCCGCTATATAAATCAATGGTGCGACCTCATCTGGAATACTGTGTGCAATTCTGGTCACCACACCTTAAAAAGGATATTATAGCTTTGGAAAAAGTGCAGAAAAGAGCAACTCGAATGATAAAAGGGTTGGAACACTTTCCCTATGAGGAACGGTTAAGGCGCTTAGGGCTCTTTAGCTTGGAGAAACGACGACTGAGGGGTGACATGATTGAGGTTTATAAGATTATGCATGGGAAAGAGCAGGTAGAGAAAGAGGTACTTTTCTCCCTTTCTCACAATACAAGAACCCGTGGGCACTCCATGAAATTGCTGAGCGGTCGGGTTAGAACGGATAAAAGGAAGTACTTCTTCACCCAAAGAGTGATTAACACATGGAATTCACTGCCACAGGAAGTGGTGGGTGCTACAAGCATGGACGGCTTCAAAAGGGAATTAGATAAGCATATGGAGCAGAGGTCCATCAGTGGCTATTAGCCACAAGGTATAGATAGGGACTCTGGGGCAAGTGATGCTCTGTCATCTTGGTGCTTGGGGGGGGTCAACAGTGGGAGGGCTTCTAATGTCCTGGCCCCACTGGTGGACCTCCTGATGGCACTGGAATTTCTGACCACTGTGTGATACAGAGTGTTGGACTGGATGGGCCTTGGCCTGATCCAACATTGGCATCTCTTATGTTCTTATATTCTTATGTCACCTCTAGACTGGACTACTGTAACTCACTCTATCCTGGCCTACTCTTGAGACTGACCCAGAAGCTCCAACTGGTCCAGAATGCAGTGGGGTAGGTACTGACTAGAACATCACAGACAGCACACATTCAGCCTATGCTACATCAGCTACACTGGCTTCTGGAAGAGTACTGAGTCAGGTTCAAGGTTTTGGTATTGACCTTTAAGGCCTGAAGCAGCCAGGGACCCACATATCTTTGGGACTGTCTGTTCTGGTATGTCCCCCCAAAGAGCCTTACAATCTGCAGAGAACAATCTACTGGTTATCCCCAGCACAAAAGAAGCCCGGCTGTCCTTGACCAAAGCTAGGGCTTTTTCTGCCCTGGTTCCCACTTGGTGGAACTCTCTGCCAAACAACATCTGAGCCCTGTGGGACCTAATGAAGTTTTGTAGGGCTTTGAAGGCAGAGATGTTCCACTAGGCTTTTGGTTGAGGTCAGTGACAAGTACCACCTTACTGGCACTCCTTCCTCTCTTCTCCTCCCCTCCCTTTTCTTTTTCTTCCTGTCTCTTTTCCATCTTCTTGAGAGGCAGGGACATAATTAGAATCTGATATGTTAAATGCCATCTGAGAACATTTTTATTTTCTATTATTTTTGAACATTTTATCACTGGCTGTGATCACACATACTAAATAATCCACTTTCAATCCACTTTCAGTGCACTTTCCAACTGGATTTTATTGTGTGAACTGGCAAAATCCAGTTGGAAAGTGCATTCAAAGTGGATTGAAAGTGAATTATTTAGTGTGTGAAATCGCAGCCTTTATGTTGTTTACCACCCTGAGCCATGTGTACACAGGGGTAGGACAGTCAATAAATATTAATTATATTTTTTTAAAAAATAAACATTGTGATCTTCAATGTCATAATTAACTTTACTTTGAGGTAACAAGAACAAAACAAGTGTTTGGATTTTTTTTTAAGGAACAGACTTATGAGGGGAGTTAGTCGGCTTCATGTGCCCTCACAATATTTGGCTTTTTCTGATCAACATTTTACTTTCTCTAGCAAGGAAGAACACCAACTCAAGCTGGCATTCTGGCACCACCTGTGTGTGATCTGAGGTCATAAGACAAATATTTCATTTCAGTCTATCATATACAATCCAAATTGCCTAACCTGTGTAATTTGTCACCCTAACATTTTTCCTGTGCATATAATGAAGTCTCATTTTATCTCAGCCATAGGCTAATGGTAAAAATGTAACTTGCTTGGGACTGAAGAGATAATAGAAGAAGAGACATCACAAATGAAGAAGGAAATTGACTTCTGTATGTCAGGTTCTATAGTCAGATCACACAACACAGCGCTTCATAAGAAGTATTCTGTTTATTGGTAGTTCATACCTATGACACTTGAAGTTTTTGTCAGGAATGGCCCAAAGCAGCAGGGCACCCAAAGTTATAGTAGTTTCAAAGGACCCCCCCATTACAAGCATAAGCCAGTAAGCATTGTGCATGGTCCCACGCATGCAGGAGAAAGTGAGCGGGAGAAAAGTGAGCCGGTCGTTCCCAGCAGGTAAGGAGCAGCTGGAAGCCCAAGGTCAGAAAAGCATACACAGATAACAACCCAGACAGGAGACATTGTTAGTGTACCAGGAAGGAGGATCACTCCCAACACATTCCAAAGACATGGCAGTTAACAGAATGGGTTGGTTTTTTTCAGACTGGACCTTGGTTCCTCTTTCCCAAGCAATGTTTTGCCGAATGCTATGCAGAAACTGTGTTCAGAGTGGGAGGAAAAACAATTATCTGTTATGTCTTCTCTTGCCTTACAACTGATTTTGTGGATGTGTGCACCACTTCAGAAATGTCATCATTTCCCTAGAAGCCCAGGGCCCTTATGAGGAGCAGCACAGTCCCCCAGTGGAATCACAGGTATTAATGGCTCCACCAGCCTGTCATTGGTAGGATACATGTTTTACTCTCTCCAAGAACAACTGTTTACTATTACTATTAGAAATCAATGTCATTTACTTTTTTCATGCATGCAGGGACATTATTAGAGATGGAGGTGAGGCTAAACCTGTCCCAGGTGATCCCAATGCCTATTGAGAAGCATTCTGTTCTGTCAGCTGTGTCCCAGACTTCATTTTTCTTCCTTTCGTTTGAACAGGAGTCATCAAGGAGAAAGTCAGGACCTACCTACATATCCTTACTCTTAGTTCTGTTGATTAAAGGTGCTAGTTCCATGAAAAATCAATGGAGCTTTCCATATGGTTTGTTTGCCTTTAAATATTAGAGCACAGTACCATACAGTGAACTCATATAAAAATGTCTTCCACCATTCTACTATAACATTTGGAGGGGGAGAGCCAATATCCATTCAACTTTTATTTAGTATGTTT
The DNA here is from genome assembly GCF_001447785.1 of Gekko japonicus. Classification (NCBI taxonomy): domain Eukaryota; kingdom Metazoa; phylum Chordata; class Lepidosauria; order Squamata; family Gekkonidae; genus Gekko; species Gekko japonicus. The sequence continues at coordinate 318,392 of NW_015176003.1, forward strand.
CATTGTCTAATTTCTGGAGTTGAGTTTCCTTTGGTTTGGTCTTCCTTTCCCCCCCACAGTCTTAATTAAGTTGTCCCAACAGAGGGATTGAGACAATATAAACCAGTTTTAATTATGTTTTCATTTATGAGGAAACAAAACACTTCATACGAAATTTGCAAAGAATTCGGGAAGTCACATACTGTTGGGAAGAACTCATCTTAATTTGCAAATACCAAAATGATTTTTTAAACCAAAGCTGAGTCTATGACACCATTCCTGCATTTAGTATGTGCTTTCCCCAAAATAGTAAAATACTGTAAAATTCTTCAGACTGAGATGTCTTTTATATGTGAATGTAAAATGATACTACTGGGAGGAAAATGCAGAAAGCTATGACTAGTATATAGTAACTTTAGAATGCTTATACTGGATAGGGAAGCAAGAAAGGGAGAAGGAGAGAGGGAAGAAATGGATTCCTGAGGGCTGTATGTTATTGTGCAGGAATGAAAGCCGAACACGTCAAATGGAGTGAGCAATCTCAGGGGCCAAGCCAGAAGCTTTCAAAGCCAGGCTAAGGCACTGAATGAATGACAGTGCATGGCACTTTAAAAGGAGCATGGTGTGACTTGAATTTATAATAAGGGCTGATGCAGAGAATAATCTTTTCTATGCATTCTCCCCCATTGCTTTCCAAGCCATCTTTCTTTTCCTGTCTCCCACTGAACAAAATGATAACACTGTTATTTGGTATTTGGAATAAACTTGGGACTAGCAAACAAAGGAAATTCAATGTAGAGGTTGAAATAAAGAGAAAAGAATAAATATTGAGTAGGCAGGGGAGGCATGACTTCAGTGCATGCTTTTCTGAACTACTACTGTTATTTGATGTATTTGCATTGTGACAGGTTCTGTCTCTTGAGGAGCCATGGGTATTGTTTTGAACACTGCCAGCTATGGAGTCCAACAGTGCCTGTGAATGTTTCCTTCCTCTAGTCTTACCTCAGTTCTAATTTTTAATGAAATTAGTGTATGCAGGGGTTTTGGGGGGGTACGGACTGGATTGATGGAGAAAAGAGATGAATATTAATTATGTCCACTGATAACTAATATACTGTTTATCATGGATAATTGCAAGGGCTAGTTTGTTTCTCTTCTCCTGCTCTGTTTTCATGTCTTGATCAGCGATCATTCTTTTTATGTCAATAAGTATGGACAGGTCCAATATAATAATTTTCTCCAAGGAAATTATCATGTGTTTTCTCTGCTGCTGGAAAGAGATTTTTAAATATATATATATATTAATCCTCCAGTAAGAAGTTAGCTGCTTGAGTGAAATGGAGCCTTCTTAAGGTCTCATGATCTCATGGGTATCCAATTTCAACTTTTGACACATTAGAATCATGAAGGAAAGTGATGTGACGTGCCTCCTGATATGTCAGTGGAAAACTAAATATGGAATACTTCAACATCCACAACCAGATAAACTGTATCAATTAAATGATATGTGATGGGAGGCAGACCTGGGTCACATGTGATGAAATGGCTGCTCCAAAAATCTCCTTCCCCTGAATACCGACAGTACAACAATACACACTTGGGTTGGGAAGTAAGGTTAGACAGCCTGGAGCTTTCCACATCCCCTACTGCAGTAGGATTGAGAGGAACAAGAACACCATTTAATTCATAAGGCAAACCACTTTTCTTCCTTTTGTATGTGTTACCTGAATGGATGGGGGATGGGGCAACCCTGGCAAAGTATGTACAACAGTGAGTTAGCCAGGTAAATGGCTAGAATAGAGAAACAAACTGCCAAGCAGGACTGAAACACATTTTACATTATTTTATTTTTTTTAATCTGAGGGACAGGAATATGGTCTGGAGCCATGAGCAACTCATGGGAGAGGAGAATCATGGTGGCAGCAGCATCCCCACTCACACACTAGCCCTTTTCCCACCAATCTGGCTGCCCTCTCTTCTCATCACTGCAGATACTCTGCTTGCCTGACTGCTTGCCCACTTCCCTGCCCCTGCTCTGCCCCCATGGTCCATCCTCCCTCTCTTGACTGGAGGGCCAACCAATCACTGGCAAACCTGCCTGGCTGCATTGTCACTTCTGTCACTTCAACATGCCTGGCTCATGCAGTGGTGGAGAGACTGCAAAGGCCCCTGGTCTTCCTTCTGTTGCCTACCCATTCACAGTGCTGCTGCTTCAGTAGTGGAGGGGAGAGCAATGGCTCCTGTCCCCTGCCCATCTGGCTCAAGGCAAGTAATCCAGCAGCTCTTGGTCCTCCTCCCTACCCAGTAGCCTGCAGAGAAGCAGTGGTTTCAGGGCTGCTGTTGGTAATCTCCACCCCTCCTCAACTCCTTCTCCATCCCTCCATGCTCACGGAGAGCATATGCTGTTTGTACTTGTGCAGACAAAATCCCTCTACTGTTTAAGGTTTTTCAGAATATTCTGAAAGCCTTGGAGTTCCGCAGACTGTGAAGAAGCATCTGTTTTCTGTGTACATAGCCTCGATTCACATATATACAGAAAAAAATAGCCTTCACACCCCCAACAGTGCTGCCACAAAAAATTGTTTGAAGAATGAATGACTAAGATCAGCCTGAGAATTTTCCCCTCACATTTTGGGTGTTTGAGTCTGTCTGGTAGACTGAACATTAATGTTTGCTGAACTATATGGATCTAGAACAGTTGGTGTATGTGCATTCTCATGCAGCCTCATACATGCATAATTTATCTCCCTCCCTATCATCAATGACAAAAAAAATCACTTTTAACACATTTATGTTTCATGATGAGGAAGAGAAGGCCTAGTCAGCATTTATGCATCCCCTTGGTAGACATACTCATGGATGAAACCTGCAAAACAAAATTACATTTTCAGTTCTTTTGTCTGTCTGATCCCAGGTAGTGAATTTCTGTTGACAATCTATCAGCCAATTTGAATTTTATCTGGTTTAGCTATATTTCTATTCCCTTATGTGTGTCAGGGACTTCAGTCAATCACACTCAACAACGTTCCTTCAGATGTTTCAGTTTATTGAGAGTGAGTACTTCAGACACCATGAACCTCTGTGTCAGAAATGGAGGGATAGTGAAAGGAACCCCAGATTTACCCCCTTCATACAAGACCCGCTGATACAAAAAGGCCAATGAGCAAGCACCTGGGAATGTGGGCAAAAAGCAATGGTTACATTCCCAGGGGGAAGCTAGGAGCAGGCAATACACAGCTTCAAGGACACTACTATGATAACAGCTCAAGACGGGAAGAAGAAGGGAGGGGGAGTGAGAGACATGGACAGCAACCCACACATTCCATTACATGGCAGCCTTAGCTGACAATGTGCTGTGTTCATTACTCACTGTAATTCAAAGCCCTAATATTTCTGCACATGTCGTTTTACCCATAGATGCAAAGCATCATAGGATTTGTAGTCTTAAGCATGACTAAATGTTATTTGCATGCCATTTTGTTTTAGGTTATATTGCTTCATGAGTTTTATGTTACATTTAAGGTACATAAACATTTTATTGTAAATCACAGGGGATTTCATAGGATTTGAAGACAAATTTGGAATTCATTGACACAGGAGAGTTAAACTAAGTGTAACAATACAAATGATTTAATTCAAAAGTTTTAGACTAGCACAGGAGTGCATATATTTTAAAAACATGGATCTCACTAATATTAACATAAGCCAATGTGGAGAACATCTTTTTTAAATAAATTTTTAATTTTAAAATACATCACATATATTAAACACACCACATATTGAAACTAAATAAAGCATATAAAGCTATGAAGTTAAGATGAATAAGCCCTGGTTGACCATCAAAACAAGAGGATCTGCTTATATTCGTATCAAGTCCACATAATTCTCATCATTCGGTAAAATGTCATTTTCCATCAAATAATGAATAACAGGAGGCCACAATTCAGTGTATGCTAGTTTCTGTTGATCTGATCTGTTTAGTTGTGTATTATTATTCAGTTTACCTAAAATATAAAAGTCCCACAACTTTTGGAGCCATTTATCTATCATCAGCATTTTCTTATCTTTCTATTTTGAGGCTAACAATGTTCTAGCTGCCGAAATTAGAGTTGAGGTCAATTGGTTGCATTTTAATTTTCCAGATGGCATTTTCCAATAATCTAATAGCAAAACCTCTGGCAGAAATGGAAGATCCATCCCTGTGATATCCTCTCCAGAAGTCTTGTACTTGTTCACAAGTCTACCAACAGTGGAGAAAATCGGCTACACAGCCACATCCCTTTGAACATCTTCAAGAATTCTTTTTGTTGATACAATGCATTCTTGTAGGCGGTAAATACCATCTTGTCAGTAACTTAATATATTGGTATGTAGGAGAATATATAGTTCATTTGAAACATACAACCTCCCATATACTTGGCCAATCCTCCTCTGAAATTCGTTGTTGACAGTCTATCTGCCAAAGCTGTTGGTAAAAATAAACTTCTGGCATTTCTAATCATAACATAATATCATATAATCTAGAAAGTAGACCAGATGTATGCTCAGGTATATTTTTGAGCAAAATTTCCAAGTCTGTGAGAGGCTTTGAGATTGACTCTTTAACAGTAGAAGAAAGTGTCAAATGTCTAATTTGATGATACTGCCACCACAAAAGAGGCTATTGCAAAAGATCCTCGACATTCTGTTTTAATTTCAATAGTCCATTATCAAGTAGATCCATTAAACGTAGATTTCTAGTTGATTTCCAGGTACAACTTGCTGACAGAGAATTTGCGGGAGGGAACCATTTCTGGTTCTGAATGGAAGATAGTAAGGATCTCCATGGAGATATCTTTTTCTGTCTTTTATTCCATATTGCAATCATGCTGTCTGGACATGGAGAAGAAAATTTCATTGCATTTCTATTCCTCTTATCATTCCACAAAAAATCAGCTAAGGAGTTAGCTGAAGAGAAAGCATTTTCTATCTGCAGCCAGTCCACAACTGTGGGTTGGGTCATTGCCATTACCAGGTAAATCAAGGATGCTGCCTCATGATAGAGTCTTTAATCTGGGACGTCCATGCCTCCACATTCTCTGGGGTTACAAACCATCTTAAAATTAAGACGAGACTTTTTGTTAGCCCATAAAAAATAATTCAGCTCTCGTTGCCATACTTTCAGTTGCGACTGAGGTATTTTAATTGGCTATGTGGAGAACATCTGATCCAAAGGGATGTGTGGCAGATTCTCAAAGGTGATTGCTGCACTGCTTGATCAACATACTCAGCCCAAATTATGACCATTATGAAATACACTAAAACTAATCTGTGTGTCTTTAGAAGTCCATAGTTCTGTGAATTATTAGCCCTATGTATGTACTTGTGCATTGCATGGGCACACCAGCAAATACACAAGAACCTTCTACACAAGGTGGTGTTTGCAAAAGATTCAGCATATTGGGTCTCTATATGCAAAAAGCAACTACCACCTTCTGTAGTCTCATTCCTGTACAGACTCATTTGCATAGCTGCATGCAATAGACTGAGATGGTTTCACAAAATTTTCAGTCTGTTTGACATATTACTCAATTGGCCAAGACGCCTGTATCATTTTTCCAGTACATTAGCATAGCATTCTGGAGTTGGGAGGCTTGTGCAAACTTTGCAGGCTAGTAGCATAAATGTCAACAGGCAGGAATGTCTGTTCAAGATTTTAGGATCATTAGCATGTTGACATGGATCCTAGGCAAACTTTCCTCCCTACATGAAGTAGCTGTTTTGAGTGTCAAAACAGTTTCCCGGATTACTAATCTTTACATTTCCACACCAGATGAATTCCACAGAAGCCTGGGGGTGGGGGGGATGTGTAATTGAAAAAAGTATAGTGTAAGAACCATCTGTTGACAAAGACTGGTTAGTGTTAGTCAGCTAAACACCTATTTCAGGTGCTTCTGCAAAAGAGTTTAGGATGTTCAGGAAAACCCAAACTTAATGGGGGTAGCAAAAACAGGGGACTCTGTGGTCTGCACTAGGAGGTGGGAATTGTCACTGATGTCTTCTCTTTTTCTTTTTCTTTTTTTTGACCCCCCCCAAGGGGATTTTTTTATTGATTTTTTACGAACTACAACTGAAAATATGGGAAGGGGGACTACATCTAAGGAGAAAGAAAAAAGACCCACTAATAACTAAAAACCCAAGAATAGGAGATCAATATATCAGCTTAACTCAATGTTACTTTAAAAAGTTATTAAAACAATGAACATAGTCGGTTATGCTAGGTTAATTATCTTTTAACTATTCATTTAACTGCTTAAAGAAACCCCCCGAGCATCCCAATGTTATTTCAGAGTTTTCAGGCTCAAATCAAAGTCCTTCAGCCACTATTTATTCTTCTCTTTTCTAATCCTCAATTTGTATGAACTTTTGGGGGCAGCCGCCCCCTTTTCAGAGGGTGAATCCTCGTCTGAAGACCCCGAGCCTAACTGCCATCAGATTTGCTTTCTTCTTCCTTCTTATCCTCAGCTTGTTCACCGAGCTGCGTTCGCAGAAAATCACGTGCCTTAAGAACAGAGTCAATCTTCTTTTTTTATCGTGAAGTTTGAAAATGACGAATTCTGGGATTAACCATCTGTAACTGATGCCATTCGTTTGTAGGAAAAGGATTAGTTCTTTATAATTCTTTCTTTTCTGTCTTATGTCAAACTAGCAGTAAAGCCCGTTGTGAAAGCAATACAACGGGATCTAGAAAGAAGCTCTGGGGCAGTGCTCTGGCTTTGGGGAAACAGTGTCATTTTGCTGTGGTGACCTTAGCAGGGTATAATGACAGAGTCCACTGTTTTCTCCAGAGGAACTGATCTCTGCTACTTATGTCAAACTAGCAGTAAAGCCCGTTGTGAAAGCAATACAACGGGATCTAGAAAGAAGCTCTGGGGCAGTGCTCTGGCTTTGGGGAAACAGTGTCATTTTGCTGTGGTGACCTCAGCAGGGTATAATGACAGAGTCCACTGTTTTCTCTAGAGGAACTGATCTCTGCTACCTGAAGAGCAGTTGTAATTGTGAGTGATCTGTAGCCCTCACCTGGAGATTGGCAGCAATTGTTACCCAGGACAAAATGGCTGGTTTGGAGGGTGTAGTCTATGGCATTCTACCTGTCTGAGGTCCCACCCCTCTGTAAACCCCACCCTCTCCAGGCTCCAGGAGGCAGAAGCCTCCGGTCGCCCGCTCCCTTCCCCTCCCCCACCACTGACTCCTGGGCTGGCAACTGAAGGCCGGGTCCCTTCCCCCCCACTCACTCCAGGGCTGGCAATGGGATGCAGAGGCCTCCGGCCGCC
>NW_015176003.1:325736-325854 GCF_001447785.1 Gekko japonicus
GCTTAGTTGCCTATCAACAGGCACTGAGGGGAATGTAGGGTTGCCAGCTCTAAGGAGGGAAATACCTGGAGGTTTTGGGTGTGGATTCTGTAGAGGGCCGGGCAACGGAGGCATCGGC
>NW_015176003.1:327164-334489 GCF_001447785.1 Gekko japonicus
GAGTGTAGTCCAATCAGCTTCCATATGCAAATAACCTTGGAACGCTGGGAGGGACTGCACAAAGCAGCCAGTCAACCCAGCCAGTCTCTTCTGAGTGGCAGTTTTTCCGGCCTAACACTAAAGGGGCCAAATTTAGAATGTTCATATAGAATGTTCTTACTCAATTATATATAAGGAGAGATGGGATGTCTTTTAAAATCCTGATGTTGTTGTCCCCAATTTTCAAGGGAGTTCCCATAGTTGCTTTCAAAGTAGAGTCTCTCACATGTCTCTTTGAGAATCTAACTACTATTTCCCCAGGCAGATTGTTTTTCTTGATGTATAAGGAATAGGACCTATAGACCACATCCATCTCTCTGTAAAGATATTCTGCGTCAAATCTGTCATTGGGGCTATTGCTTCACTCAACTGTTGCTTCAGATTCTCTCCTTTGATTTCCGGGACCCCTTGAAACCATAGGACCAAAGTGGCCTTCTCCATTTGCAGCTGTAAAAGTTGTGACTCTTCCGTGACTTGCTTCATTTACAGCTTTTGCACCTTTTTCTTAACTTTTTTTAGTATTGGCATCCATTTCCTTCACCTTCTCCCCCATTTGCTCCATTGCTTTTAAAGATTGAGTCAATTGTAGCTGCTGTGAAGCCAAACTCTGGCCAATTGTTGACAGTTGTTGCTTGATATTAGTCATCTCATCCAGCAGAGGGTGCAAGGAATCTGCCAACATTTTTTGAAAGCTCAGTGGTCTCTTCCATTCAAGGACTACCCACTAGTTTCACTTTCAAAAGTTTTCCTTTTTCCGTTTTTCCCCCCGCCATCTTTTTGGATTTGTTTACTTATCAAAAAAATTGCTAAAGTCTCTGATATTCACCCAAACGCTTGTCTGTGCTCTGGTAAGTCTCTTAAAACAGTTTCAAATGCTTATTTTTCCGCTCCCCCTCTTTATTCCGTGTTTTCATTTATGCGTTTGGGAGTGACCCCTCCCCCGCTTGCTTCCTGTCGCTCTTTAAGGGGGGAAGCTTTCTTTTTAAATCTTCATGCTCACTTCAACACAACTCATAGTTTGTTGTTGGCCAACCGGCCTCGCTCGGCATCGTTTTGGGGTTTTTTTGCCCAATCTCCAACGCTTGTCCCGGTCAGCAGCACTCGTACCATACGGTCACTCAGCGGCAGGACCTTCAGGGCGGAGGAGTGCCTCAATTCTCTGGCATCGCACCATCAAAGAGGTCACCCCTCAAAAGTCCCCTGGCTAGGGGCCTTTGGCCAAGGCTCCGGGGGGGGGGTAACAACCCGTCGCACCCCCTCCTACATGCTGGTGTGCAGTTTGCATCCCAGGGGCATCCGGAAGATACATCTGCCTGCGTGTCGCCATAGACCGGAAGTCATCACTGATGTCTTCTCAACTGCATGGTTGTATACAGGCCACTCTATTAATGTGGCAAAATGAGACTGGCAAGAGTGGAGATGAGTTCTACTTGTAACCAGTGAGTTATGTTTTGTTTCGCCATGAACATGATTTCCATATCCAAAGCTGCATGGTAGTATGGCAGATATCCATTCATGAGAACATGCTTCCTTTTATCAGAATGTAGGACATAATCAAGACTGATAAAGGGCTAAAGCTGCAACATTTTCTTCAGTACAAATATTTCTGAAGTGTTACTCATGTTTTACAGACTTAACATCAATTATTTTTATATAGGCACCATTTAATAGTGTAGTCCTATGCATCATCATGATGCTTACTTCTAGATAAAGGGATAATTTTGTTTTGGATTGTACTATTAAGCCATGTTCAAAGCTAGAACAGCAAGAGAAGCATCCCATCCTTCATTTCAGCTGAGATATAACTGGTTACACTTCCCCACACACTTCCAAAATTTGTCAAAAGTAGAAGCTTGAGGGGATCCTTTTTTTTCCTGTATCCTATTAATTCATGGAATTGGGCTCCTCACCCTCCATGGCAAAGGAGGATAGGACAGTGCCGATATCATGACACTGTGCATCATGATGTGCGCAGGGAGGATCCAGACCTACAAAAGGCCAGGCTCCACCCTGCCCAACAAGTCATCATCTCATACTTAGACCTGTAGCAGTTCCAAGTACACAGGGCAGAGAGTGGCCACAGCCTACCTTGTGGCCCAGTGGCAACAATACAGTGGTTGAAAATGGCAGTGGTGGACAGTGGCGGTAAGCGGCAGCAGCACAATCGGTAGCACTCAGAGCACTGTGGTCAGGTCATGCCTGCGGCTAGGAGACCTGCTGCAGGACACCGAAGGGCTTTAGGCCCAGCCACAGGCCATGTCTAGGGGCTGCAATTTGATCTATAGCCCCTCTGTGGGAGCAGCATGAGGCGTGGTCCTCCCACCCCCTAGGGTCAGGAGTCAGCTGGGTCCTGGGTGGGGGCTGTGTTGGATGGTTAGGGGACCTTCAAGGTAGCATCAAGTTTAGGCCTCTGCAAGGCCCCTAGAGGTCTTTATAGGCCTGGTTCCCCCCTTCCCCATCTTCCTCTGTAGGGGTGGTGGTCTATGTAACTCTCCTACCCCTCCCCCCATGTTTTGCACTCTCCCACCCCCTTCACTTTGGGGAACATCTGCAGCTTTATTTGCCCCTTCCATCAAATGGCTCCCAAGAAAGGGCAGGGCCCCTCCAAGGGCAGGCAGCCATCCCCTAAGAAGCCTCCAAAAAGAGTGATACCTACAGTATCCTCAGATGAGGAGGATGAGGACCATGTTAATTTAGGTGGAAGCAGAGCTGCAGGTTACACCTGATGCTGCAGACTCCTCTGGCTTTGGATTCTATTTCTGGGGTCACTGGTGTGCTGAGGACTGGCCTGTGGAATGGTTCAAAGGGTCAAAGACCTCACCTTCTTGGAACTTTTTCTGATTGTGGTGGATCTGGGCAGCTGATCTCACCAACCATATGGTCCAGTTCTGGTGTGATAATCTGTCTACAGTGCACATGATTAATTAATTGTTGTCCAAGTCACCCAGGGTCATGTACCCTGTCAGATCCTTCATGCTTCTGTGTTTACAGAACAACATATTGTTTAAGGCCAAGCACGTTCCGGGGTCAGTAATGGGGTCACTGATGCTCTTTCCCAAAAATAGAGAGGTTCCATCCGCTGACTCTGGAAGTTGACTAGTTACTGATGTGGATGCCAGTGGAGTTATGGCAGATTGGAGGACTGAGGCTGACAGGGCAATTGGCTTAGCCCTTTCCCTTTCCACTCAGACATCCTATAGGAGGGTGGGTCAACAATTTGTGGCCTTTAGGCAGGAAGCTAATCTCTGACAGGTTTGGCCCATCACAGTGTCTCAGTTGATGCGATTTTGTGTGTCTCTGAAAGGCAAGGGTATGTCAGTGCATTCTATTAGGGGCAAGCTGTTTTTCCCTCACCTATGTCATTAAGGCAGCTCGGTACAACAAGAGGACGGGTGATTTCTGAATATGGAAAATGCTCAAAAGCTGGAGGGTGGCAAGAGTCTGGAAACACGGGAACCTTTGATACCAGCAGTGCTCGGGGGCCTCAAGGCGCAGTGGTCTAGGCTTTGCTCTGATGAGTACAAGGCCTCTCTTTTCCATGCAGCACCACTGGCTGCCTTTTTGGGAAAACTGTGAATTAGTGAACTTGTAGCTGGCCCATACCAGGATACATATGACCAGGCCCTCTGCCAGCAGGATGTTTACATACTGGATTCCAGAGTATGGCTCACACTTCAGCAGTCAAAAGCTGACCAACTTTGCAAGGGGTCTGTTAACGAGTTGGACCTTTGCTCTGAGGTCAACTTGTGACCAGTGTTGGCTTTACACCAATATTTGGCCCTGTGGGATGGAGGCAAAGGCACTTTGTTCCTGAACAGAGATGGCATGCCCCTCACTAATTTTCAATTCTGGCAGTAATGCAGAAAGTGCTGGAGCAGTTGGGCTTAAGTGGGTTCCAGTTTGGAACCCACTCCTTCTGAATTGGGGCTGCATCCACTGCAGCAGCCATGGAGTATTTCACCACTGACTATCAGATGAGAAGTCATTGGAAATCTCATAAAGGGTAATGTGCATGTTTGCAAGGTTTAATGTTTATGTTTAAAGTGACTAATGGAGTTCTTATTTCAGGTGCTGATGGCTGCCGGGCGAGGTGAAGAGTAACCATCTTTGGCCACAGCATGGTTTTGCGGGGCACTCACTGAGCCAGGAGGACACCCATTGGTTCCCAAATGGGACTTAGTGAGAGGGCATCTGTTGAATGGTTGGGAAGGAGGGGCATGAGATGGCCCGGCCTCTTTTCCTTGTTATTTGAAGACAGGTAAGGGCCTCCTCCACATATTTTGGTGCTTCTCCTAGGGGGTAATGACCTGGGTTTGATGAAGAACAAGGCCCTTGTTGTCCAAATGCAAGGATAAAAGCAAGGTGGCCCAATGTGCAGATCATTTGATCTGCAATGTTGTCTTGCCTGGTATGGAGTAGCTTGGGAGATCCTCGGTGCCTCGACCATGCACAGCGTGAAGCCAACCGTGAAATGAGAATGCCATTGGAGGGTGGTTTGGTGCAGTTTTTGCTGCAACCCAGCACACGGGTAGAGTTCCAGTACCTGTATATGGCTGATGGTGTACATTCATCAAACAAGCGAAATGACTTCTTTTTAGAAGACTTGCAGCAAGGGGTTAGGGCAGCTTTGGGCTTCTAGGTGGGCACAAAGGCCAAAGCAGAGGCTTGACCTTAGCAATAGCAGAGTAGTGTGGGTAAGAAAGCAGACCTGGTAAGCACCTTAAGGCATATTCCCATTGAGGAACAAGGGGGCCATCAGGAACGGCCTTTGGGTTTTGCGGTCCAAGTCTGGGAATGATGACCTACCCCTTGGGTAGGCTCCTCCCTGCAAGTTCAGGGGTAGGTGCTCCTGGGGGTCAACCAGTTTGTTGGGCTGCCAGTTGAGAGCCAGACTATTGACTCAAGGTCAGGGCTGGTGACTCGCATCATGCTGGACAAGGAGGTTGGTCAGAGAGTGACACCTGTCTTGCCTGTTTGTGATGCATTTTGAAGTTTGTGACACATTTTGGCTGGTTCATGGTTTGCAAAGTGAAGTTCATGGCAGGTTACCAGGTGCAAACTTTCCACGAATGTTAAAGCAGTTCATGGAGGTTGGTGCAGGTTCATGAATTGACACATTCCCAGACAGACTGTCCCCACTCAAAAAAAAGTTTACAAAACTTCAAAGCAATGGGGAGGGGCAAGATCCCCCATCCCTGGAAACACTCTTGTCAGTTTCAAACTAGTCATGCCAGTTTCAAGAGGTTTCCCCCCTCCTTTGCCAGTGTTCCTTTGTCTTCCCTTCCCATTTTTTGGCACAAAGCTTGTGAAATCCCACCTTCCTTGTCTGGATTTGTGACTCTGTGCTTTGAGATCAGTTCTTTAAAGCTTGCAATGCCAGTGGCACTGAGTTCTGCTGGGCATTTTGCACATTGTAACTGGTTGTGCTGGGCTTGCAAAATCCCCCCTGCTTGGATTTCTTGTGAAGTAGGCGCTAACATTAATGCTTGATAAAAAGCGGGAAAATATACCCTGTCACGGCAGGACCCGGGGGCGTGACGTAAGTAAGCCAAAGTCCAGGAACAGTCCGAGGTCAAGCCGAGAAAATCAGGTAGCAAGGTTCAAGCAGGTTTAAATCACAGTCCAGAAGCAAGGTCAGACATACCAAGGTTTCAAGTCCATAAATCACAATGATGCCAGAGGAGTCAGAGATGAACGAAGGTCAACGAAGCCGAGGGTCAAGAGCCGAGGATCAAGCCGATAAGAAGTCCACAAGGTCTGGAGCAGAGATGCAAGGATGCAGGTCCTGACAACAACAGTTGCCAGCACAAATGACTGCTGGCAACAGGCTTGCTTATATACAGTGCTAGCTAATCAATTCATTAGCTAGCCGGGAGCAAGGTCAGGATCCTGTCAATAGTCAGGGCTGAGAGATCTTCTGGCACGCATGCGTGCATTCTGCCTTCGCTCTCTCAGCTGCTGTCTCCTTACATTCCTGAGCCTGGTTACAGGTGGGGGCGAGTCTGATGAACTACTGGGCTGCAGCAGAGACTGATCCCTTGCAGGTGTTCCCTGAGAGGCTTGATCCTCCTCACCACTTAGGTAGCTTTCAGCTACAGGATCCAGTCTTTGCCTTTCTGCTGCAGTACTGTCCTCAGGAGCCTGTAAGTCCACAGGCTCCTGGCTGGCAGGTGCCTCCTCAGGGGCATCAGCAAGGGCAGGCATAGCACCAGCAGGGGCAGGCATGACATTTTTGTGCACACCTGGGGACCACCCCACGTGTGCACAAAACTCCCCCTCCCCCCCAGGTGCCCCCGGGGCGCGGATTTAGCTATCTGCACACCAGGGGGCGGCTTGGCTATTAGATATATAGATATGGCGCAGAGGTCCATCAGTGGCTATTAGCCACAAGGTATAGATAGGGGCAGTGCTCCCTCTAAGCTGAGTTAGTGTGAGCTAGCTCACAGTTTTTTAACCTCCAGCTCACACATTTTTGTCCTAGCTCAGGAAGTATGACTCCAGAGCAAACTAATGTATGCAGTAGCCCAATCATTTGCTCACAACTTTAATGCCAGGAGCTCACAAAGTAGATTTTTTGCTCACAAGACTCCACAGCTTAGAGGGAACATTGGATAGGGGCTCTGGGGCAAGTGATGCTCTGTCTTCTTGGTGCTTGGGGGGGTCAACAGTGGGAGGGTTTCTAATGTCCTGGCCCCACTGCTGGACCTCCTGATGGCACCTGGTATTTCTGGCCTCTGTGTGACACAGAGTGTTGGACTAGATGGACCTTTGGCCTGATCCAACATTGGCATCTCTTATGTTCTTAAAACACACGCAGAACAGATGGGGGAAAACCCAAAGACTTCACGGTCAGTACAGTGGCATTGCCCCAGGGTATCTGAATGTGGTTTTGAGCTGCACCTTTTCCTCAGTGTTGAGAAAATGTGGAGCAAATGTCAGATGCAGAATCGCCCTTGGATGCTGTTTTTGTTGAGGTTTGCGCGGTGCTAGCCCACTGCAGGTTGCAAGTGGTGTGAGAGTATCAAAGAAGACGTAAGTCTTATAGGCTTGGTGTAAAACTATATACAATTTATCTACATGAGCCTCCACCAATATATTGCACAGAACGACAAAATGCTCACACAGACACCAAGTTTCCATCAGGAAGGTAAAGTACACGGTACTAGCATTGTCCAATCAGGACCCAATGCTGAGTCACTGTTAATTAGCTCTGCTATCAACTAGACAGAACCGGTTGGAGCCAGCTCTACTGACACTCTGAGCTGTCAGCTCCTGCCAAACAGATT